>NC_133388.1:110598794-110901824 GCF_047511655.1 Castor canadensis
AAGTCTTTGAATCAGTGATAAAAAAAACACCCAACAAAGAAAAGATGAATTTTTTGGTCTATTCTAACAAAATTGAAAGAATGCTAGGATTTTTCAAAATTAGAAATATATCAATGAAATAAACCACAGAAATAGCATGATAAAAAAAAAAGCTGACCATATCAATTTGTCACCGTGGGGTAGGGGAATTTAGAATGAAGGAATTTTCCCTAATAAAAGAGACGAACACTCTACTCAAATTTTCCTGTTCACCAAGACACCAAGGAGCTTTCAATAATGATGAAATGAACTTCAAAGTAATCCATGAAGGAGGCAAATGAAGAAACATAAGCGAAGACATTTATTTAGCATAAACAAACAAAGCAGGCTCCAAGGAAATTGGGAAAATAAGCTATTAGAACCAGATGTCAGATGGTAGAAGCTTAGGCTCAATGGGCAGTCTTAGACATAGGGATATTTTTGTTTCCTAACTGGCCTGGGGCCTGGGGATTTTTTCTTCAGAATTACTCACCTGGTTGTATGGGCACCTAGAAACTTCTCACTTAATTTTTTTGATGTTATTACTCAAGTCTGGAGACAGAGGGTCTGGGTTGGTCCATAATCAAAGGTCTTGTGATATAGGTGTGTCTGTTCTTTATAGTTCTTTTTTCTTCCCAGGCATAGATTTATAAAAATCAAGCATTTTCTATTCCTGGACCTAATTACACCTCAAGGGGCAGCATATCTCATTTGACATATCAAAGTGAAGAGAGGGTGTTGGAATGAGTGTAGGTCTTTTTATTCCTGAAGTGTTGACTAAATTCCTTGCTGATATGCTGATTTCAGCCTTATTCCATGGTTCTGTCTCAACTCCTGAAATAGGCTTATTTTTTTAAAATATTGTCTAATGTCTCTATCACCTTACCTTACTACCCTGCTTCAATGGGATAATAGTTAATTTCAGGTTGAGAGTTTTCAAAACAACCTCAGATAAGTAGCATGTCTGTATTTGAGGTAAGAAATGAGGTACAAAGTATTGATGGAAGTTTTTATATAGAGAAGTGGGGAAAAACACCTTTGAAATGAATGACAGAGCAACTATCCATAGAATAAACTACTTTCCCATTTTCAGAAATAAATTATCACCTAATCACATCTTTTATAGAACCTTATTACTAAATCCAAAATAGGCCATCCCATTTAACTTTATATATGGTTTATGGCTTAGTTTCCTAACCTGTCATTTTAACAATTACATGGCTCTTTTGTTATTTTTTTATATTTCTTTTTGTTTCCTTTATTGTTGTGCTGGTTGAAGCCACCTTGTGACATTTACACAGGTTCTTACAATGTATCAAATATATCATACATGAATTCACCTTCTCAATCATTCTCCATCCTCCCCCCTCAATTGCTGGAGTAGTTTCAACAGGTATCACTTTTGCATTTACTTACACGAAGGCACATTATATCAAACTATATTCACTTCCTACCCCTTTTCCCCAACACCTTCCCCCTCCCACTGGTGCCAGCCACACTCCATGGGCAGGGTTTTTCCACCATTCTGTTCTCTGATTTTGTAAGAGAAAAAAGAGAAAAGTTAAAACCAAAAGCATGACATTTTATCTTGAGAAAAAGATAGCTGCACAGGAAATATCCTTGCGATATAAAAGACGTCCTTTAAAAAGAAAGTAAGCTCATCATTACTATTTTTATAGCTATCACTAAATACAGTATTATCTAACAATAGTTGTCTCTCAAACAGTTGAAAACCTCACCCCGGAGTCTTGCAGACATACGTAATTACCCCACATGTAAACAGCACTTCTATTTGAGGGAAGGAACAGACAGGCTAAAATTGTAATGTTTAAACTGAACACTTTCATTCAAATATGGATTGTGTGAAAGAGGAAATGTAGATGGGTCAGTGCTCACCCAAAATAAAATAAGCACAAACAAAATGGAAAACATTATTCTGAGGAATTTCAGAAAGGATAATAAATTCTGGATGAGGGAAAATTTACAAAAATGAATTTACAGCATTTGTTAAAAGAACACAACTGAGAAAATTGTTTTAAAGAGCTAATTGGCTTTTTTTTTTTTTGCAGTAGTGGTGTTTGAACTTAGAGTTTCACCTTTGTAAGGCAGACTTCCACCAGGCCTCAGGCTTACTAATTGACTTTTTAGGGTACATTCCTTTGGAGTTTAGTGTGAGCATTCCATACATGTATACAACAAAGTAGAATCGCCAAGTCAAGGTAATTATCATTTTGATAAAAGATTTCACTAAGGCAAGAGAACAGGAAAAACAATGGTTTATGAGGATTCTGCTTTGGAGGAAGCAGTGCTGAGACATCAGTGCTGCTGCACTGATGTAAGCTTGGGGGCAGATTTTTATGGGGTGCCTTTGGATTTTGCTGATTGTCTCTTTCTTTGTAGGCATTGTTTATTTGTTACTTTTTCCTGGGATTATTGTTTGAATTTTGAAGATGTGGAATATTTCACATTCTTCCCATTCTTGGCCCACACTTCCTCTTTCTACCTGAACCATGGTATTTTGCTTTCCTGGTGCTCTCTTAAAGGAGACACTCCTCCACATTCCCTCTTGCAGGACAATGCCAATCCTGGTTTCAGTGGGGCAAATTCTCATCTTCTGGATTTATTTCAAGATGGACAGTGTGTTAGAGATATCTATTTGTCATTGTAGAAGGGTAGACCCTGGGGTAAACAGAACAGGTGTCTGGTTGATTAATGGAATAAAACTTTATGAAAGCCTGGTCCAGGGGACTGAGGGTAACTGGGCTGTAAACTGGTTTAAATTGGAATCCAAGTTGTCATACCATATGTAGCTTTATGGCCAGGAGATGAGAGGAAACAAACTTGGTGAGAATACTAATGATGAAAAGTCCAATAAAAAATAGTTATAGGGAACTTAAAGTCCCCAAAAATGGAGGAGCCAGGAAAGCCAAGACAAAGTGTTCTCACATGACAGCCATCCTTGACTGCCTGTTTTCTTGGTTGAGAGTCATGCTGGGTTAATAGGTAAATGTTAGGTTGACTATGTCCTGACATATTAATCCAAATACAGGAGTCTTTCCCAAGCATAGCACAAATCCCTTTTGAATATCAGTGAGCATATCTAAATCTCTTCTTTTATGTAGGGTCAAGGCCTTTTATGTAGGTCAATTTATCCTATAAATCAATGAGAGTTTGAATTATGGTAATCTAGAATATAGGCAACTTCTAGAAATAGGTTTTTGTACATCAGGGAGGAAAAAATAATTCCTCCCACTTATATCCCTGTGTCTAATGTTATTCTGAGGCTTATTAATAGAGGTATGAGTTGGAATGCCTGCCAGTTTCTGAAATGTTGTCAATGTCTATACACAGAGAGGGGTACGGACATTCAGGAAACTATAGAAATAGCAGGCAATAGAAAAACATAGTGCAGATTTTTTTCTAGTTTGAAGGTACAAGCATGGGTTTTCATTGCCATCAGATAGCCATGATTATGAACCATTTCTTCACAACCTCTCAGCTTTAGTTACTTTTGAAAGGTCTGACATAAATGACAATTTTGGGATTCTGACAAATTCTCCTCTTGTCTGAATAGATTTTTCTTTCCAAACTATTTGTCTCTCAACAGTTTTTTATGAAGATGTCTACTAAGTAATCACCCATGTGGTTTGGCTTTAACAGTCCCTTGTCACCAGGATAAGCTTTATACTAGTGGGTCTTTCCTCATTGCTAGGATGAGATGTCTCCTTTGACTGGTCTTATGAGATGTTATATTGGAGGGAAGTGACAGGCAGATCAGGAGGGTGTCAGTGCAAATAAAACCCTTTTGGCCAAATTTAAGCAACAAAGAGGCTTAGAAGAAGTAGCTTTTAAGCTGTGGTTACCTGGAGTCCATTCTTAAGTCTAATGTTATCTATTCTGTAGCATATGTCCTGGCATTTGAAAAATGTTGTTCAGGTTGCTATTGTTAAAAGTTGTGCCTCTGTAAAATGTCAAAATATATTGCTACAAAATAAACCCAACAAATGCAAATATTTAATGCTAACTCATTTGACATATAAGTACTTGTAGTACTTCTCCTTTATGACCCTAACTGCAGGATATAAAATAAAATGACAAAAGACAAGAAAGCCATGGTTAAAATTTTGAAAAACATTTTAGCAACTGTCATAACTGTTTGGTTATTTTCATTATATGCAGCATTTTAGGATACTAATCATTATTGACATTATGATTGTAGAACCTTCCAGTTCTTGTTACAATAAGGAACACTTGGACATAAGTCTGAAAAGACTGACATTGCTGACAGTTATAATTTGAAGGACAACAACTTGATAAAGGACACTCTCAGACTGTATTTTATTTCTTCCACATTTGTGAAACATAAATACATTTAACATGAAAAGGATTCAGCAATTATAGGTCTTACCTAAAACAATACAAGTTTTACTTTGAGTCTTTGGCTAAGTAACCTACTAGGTGACATGGGCAAAGTGAAAACTTTGGATCTAAATAATAGCTGTTTACTTAACCACAGTTCTAAGGTGGTCATTTAAAAGATTTTGACAGAAATAGACACACAGATGAAACTTGTCTCAGTAAAGACTTAATTTCTGAAGTGTCAAAAGCCTAATAAAATCAGCCAAAACACAGGCAATTATCTTGTTAAAATATAAAAATTGTTCCTTTATACCATTCTTTTGGGCAAGTGTTACAAAGAGCAGAACAATCTTCCAACACTCAGAAGACACAGAGTGTTAGGTGCTAGTTCTACATTAATGAATTATAATTTGACATTATGAAGTTCTTTACATAATTCTTAAAGTATATCCAACTTAAGTACATACATAAACTTTTCATAAGATGTTTTTGTTTGTTTTGTTTTGTTGTCTTTTGTATACTTCTGAGACCTACTCAAATCCTTTGCACCTTTTTCTTAGCCCTCTGGGTTTTTTGCCCTATCATTTTTCAATTTGAGAACCACAAAACTAACTTTATGAAATCCTTCATCACCCAAAAGTATTTCTTTTTCATTTTAACTTTCTTCTCATGAAAATGTGATTCAATACATTCCTTATATTTATTGCCTACTTGATGATAATTTTTCTCATTTTTATAATTTTTATCTTGAAGTAGATGAAATTGTTGTTTTTCCAATAAAAGACTTCTAGGGCTGGGATGTAGCTCAGTGGTACAGTGCTTGCCTAGCATGCGTGAGGCCCTGGGTTCGGTCCCAGCACCAAAAAAGAAAAGAAAAAAAAAAAAAAAAACCTCTCCCCAATAAAAGACTTCTTAGTACCATTTTATTTTAATAAAGACCCAGAAAGAAATGCAATCTCAAAATTTTTAATGCAATAAGAATTCACAAAACATACTTGTTAATAGACCCATATATTGTAAAAGAGAGTTACATAAAAATTGCACTTACAACACAATGACAGAGATTAAGATTGTCATCTAAAAATCCTTCTCTTCTACATTCCTAAATTTTGGAATAAATTCTTGAATGCCTACATTTTAGTTAGACCTAAATGAGATAAGAACTTCAGGAAGCTAGTTTTTTTCCTAAGAGAAAGCCTTTACATATTAACTTTTAATAACTGTTTATGAACCATTCTAAAGATACACCCACACAAAAGTTTTAAATGAGTCATGTCAAAAATGTCAATTTAAGTGTACATAAAAATGAAAAAAAAAAAACTAAAAACTAAAAATTGGCCAGAATAACTAGTCAATTTTTTTTGCAATCCCAGTGGTAAAATGTGTTTAATAGACTAACGTACAAAAATAACATAAATAAATAATTATATAAATTTAAAGTACTCTCTGATAGAATTTTTATTCTAGATTAATTACAATTCTCACTAGGGTTTAACAAGCTGGGCTCAGGAATTTTACTTTTAGAAAATCACAAGTCTCCTTAAACCTCTTGGGTTTTTAGTTTTCCTTAAATCTGTCACAAATTCATTATTTAAAGTATCCTAGTTCAAGACCCTCACCCTTCATTCCTTTCCATTCTCTGTAGAAAACAGGGGTGTCAAAGGGGCAGGGTAGCAGATGACAGAACACGTGGTGAAGGGATACAGTGCAGTTCAGCCTGGCTTGAATGAGGACCCCATGCCTTTTGTCATAACGACTTCCTAGTAGATGTGGTAGCTGTGGAGTTGTGCACCTGGAGCAGGCATGGTGGCTCTCCACCCTGTGGGGGTGATGTCAAGGGTGCTTCCCTGTCCCCTTCCTCTGCATTTTGGAGAGTTTGCATGGCTTTACATGAATTTTCCAAAGGGATTTTAGATCTAATAGAAAGTCATGTCCAATAGGGCATACCAGCACAAAACAAACACAGAACAAATAGAAAATTTACTTTTCTCTTTAGTTTAGGTCCCCAGAAGCCTACAGGGGCCAATTAAAGGTGCTCTCCCAATCTAAGGAGTGCTTGCTCTCATTGTTAATCTACACAACACTTTTCAAATAAACCATCTTTGTCCTGCAAGAAAAAGGAAGCCTGTATATCAAAAATAGATAGCAAACCGTGGGAGAGGTTCCCCTACAGAATCCATGGGATTTTTAATGGCATGGAGAATTTTACCTAATTGCTTGTGAGATAAGACAAATGGGAAATGCCAAAAGTCTGCCCAGGAGGTTAGAGCAGGAGAGGCACAGAGCATGAAGTTTCTAGAGGAAAGAAAACAAGGAGAGGGGTTTATTTCCTCAGGAAAAATGTCAGAGAGAGGATTCATTAGACCTATGTGGAATTTTAAATAAGGATAAATTCTTTAAAAACACACACAAAAAAATGAGTCACTTTTCTGACTACTGACAGATCAGTATGTAAAGTAGATGGGAAAAACTGATAAGGACAGAATGATACTGTCTAGGGGGCAGAGTGGGAGCAGAAGAAAGCTGGGGATCACCTAGACTGTCCTGAGAATTTAGAAGCTCCCATAATCAGGTCAGACACATTCAGTCTCTCTTCAACAGGTACAGGTCCTATGAGAAGGGCATAGTGGTCTGAATACAAGGGACCTCAAATTACTTGGAGAAATTAGAGCAAAAAGTTCAAGTTGGAAGATCATATTATAACTATAGGTGCTGTTTAGATGCCAGACTTCATGGTTCAGCAGCTAGTAGGCTGACCAAATAACATTACAAGTAAAGATTGGGCATGTTTTTTTGTTTTGCTTTGTTTTTTCATGTAACATAGGAGTGAGATTGTTTGACCCATTGTGAGGGGCAGAATTTAGTGCTTATGTCTCACCTAGAGCACCCACTAGGAGAGAAGGAGCTGAAGACACCTGGGGATACTAACATGAGTCTTCTGATAGGGACATCTCACCAGACTGAAGGACTTCCAGATACAAAGTGGGACTTTCAGAATTCAGAGGACTCTGAAACATGAAGTCAGGCTGTGCAATTCTGAACAGGGAAGAGAGCAAGGAACAGCTTAACCTCATACCCCAGAGCATCCTTCAAAGGTTTTGATGGTGTTATCTGAGGAAGCTCAGAAGGGATTTGAATGGAAAAGTAAAGACAGAGAAAAGAAATGGCTCACAGCATATATGAACTTGCCCAGGGCAAGCTGCCCTGTGTGTTGGAAGTGG
This sequence comes from Castor canadensis, assembly GCF_047511655.1. Classification (NCBI taxonomy): domain Eukaryota; kingdom Metazoa; phylum Chordata; class Mammalia; order Rodentia; family Castoridae; genus Castor; species Castor canadensis. The sequence continues at coordinate 110,606,393 of NC_133388.1, forward strand.
AGACTTGAAATGGAAAGGATAGGCATGTCCTTCACCCTTTGGAAACCACAGGTTACTGGGTCCTTTTTTCCCTGACCTCTGGGTTTAAACAGAGAGTCACCCTGGTCAGAGAGGCAATGATCAGGAGGCAGTTGATTGTTCTCCGAAAATGTCTGTGTAAGTCTCAGGACTTTCACCACTAAGGGCCAATATGATTTCTTGACACCCTAGAATAGGAGAGATTTGGGTCTCACCAGGGAGTTGCACTGGCCAAAACCCACAATTGCCCCTAAGTTCAAGGGCAGCACTACCAAAGTTACCAATATGGAAAAAGATCAACAAATTGTTGTGGATTTTGGAGCTAAGGGTTGATAAGAGAATTTATCAATTTGAGAGAGTAAGAGAAGCAAACAATTAATAGGATGCTGCTTAAGGGGGGACAGTGGGTGGTTGAGAACCAATGGAGTACTGCTGGTGTACCCATATGGGCTTGGGGCCAGTAACTTTGGATTTTGCTGATTGGCTGTTTCTTTTCTGTGGGATTTGTTGATTGGTTGCTTCTTCCTTAAATCATGGTTTGAATTTCATGAGCATAGAAACATTTTGCAGGCTTTGCCCTCACTTCCTCATTCTCCCTTGTCATTGGTACTTGTGCTCCTGCCATGCCTCCTTAAGGGGAACCTTCCTCCACACATCTTAAACATTTATTTCTTTGTGGTGAGAAATTTCAAAAGCTCCTTTTCTAGTTCTAATTGGCTTTTCTTAGGGACTCATGGACATAGCAGCATCCAGTGTATGAAAGAGAATGTTTCTTCCCAGGTGTGGCAGAATGATGACTTCAAAAAAGGAAACTATAAAGTACAAGAAGGTAGGTTGTCAACAGGTTATTTCCCTTTACTAATTTAAGTAGAGTGGGCTTCCTTCCCTTCTCAGATTGTTGGAGCCCTTTTAAATGGTTGCTATGAATCATCTATTTTTTGGAGGGAAACTGACTCTTTTGGGATTCCCTGACTTTCTGTTTGATTGCATACCATTTAACATTAGTGACTACATTTTGGGTTTGTCTGCTAGAGTCACTGCAGGAACTGAGTCCAAATAAATGCCTACATTTAACAACTTTAACTTGGGTTCTGATTGAAACATAGAAGATATTAACATTTGACCCAGTTCAAAGGTATGAACACATCAGTATTACCCACCACCATTAATCACAAAAAGCATGCTAACTTCATTTTCAAAGCACATCTAAACTTCTTGTAGATGAACAGGAATTAGATTGTTAACTCACTTTGACAAAAAGGAGCAATGGGTCAGAGTAAGCCTATGTTTCTCTGGTCTAAATAGCCTTTTATGGAATGTTTTGATTAATTGCTCCTGATTGTCTTTGTGTCTTTCTCTAGTGCAAAACAAACAAACCATATATGTGTGTGTGTGTGTGTGTGCATATAACAGATATTAACTGTATGTATATATAATGATCAGTAGAACACTTTAATTTATAAGTAATAAAACCTACTATTAGAACCAAACCTAGCTAAAACACTAATGTTCTTGATTTCCTGGTGCTGATCCCAAGAGTGAAATGGAAAATGTGCATTTGATACAATTTTGACCCTGAAATTTTTTTTTATATATTACAAAGCAAACACCATTGCTTTTTAAACATGAATGATAATGACCATTAGTGGGTATTGATCTGAGCAGCCATAGGGATAAATCAGACAATGAAATAGCATTTGTGCATACACAAATATACACAACAATGAAACACATAGAAAAGTAGTTGAAAGAGTCTAATGCAAACAGAGAGAAGAAAACAAATTCTTACTTTGCATTTCTGCTTCCAGCTAGCTTCTTATGCAGTTCTTAGGTGTTTTAAAGGGTCCTTGAAATCACTTGCTTCCCACCTGATTGTTTAAATTCTCAGAAGTAAGAGATCCTTGATCTCTAGTTCTTTTTTATCACTGGGAAATGCAAGCCTGAGGAGAAGACACGTAGAAACATGACTGACAAACTGAAATCCCAGCTGGCAGTTTTCAGAGAGGTCTGGGCATCTGCAGTGACAAGCCATCCTGAGCTGAGCTACCAGAGAAATGCACATTAAAATGAAAGTTTCTCCAAGCACTACTGTGATTCCGCCTGTTTTTTTCAGTGCAGAATGTTCCTGGAAAGCGCTGCAGGGTGAGGGCTGCTTGCAGTTGCCTTTAAGTAAGTTTTTTCTACATTAACCATTTGAAAAATGAGCAGCAGTTAAAAGTTATACACTGAAATGTGACTGATAAGTGCCATATATTTGGATTCCTCACTGTGAGAGGAGATTCAAAGCTTTACCAAAGTCAATTTGGTGTGAAGGAGAATAAATACTGAGGTCTTCCAGAGCACAGGGAAGGTTACCGTCATGTCCTGAGGAGCAGGAATATGAACATCCCTAGTCTTGTACCCAGACTGTGTCTTTGCTAGAATGGTTTTGTTATAGGCAGAATAATGTTTCCCAAATGATGCCCATATCTCAATCCCAGGAACCTGAAAGACAACTACTTTAGAAAGCAAATGCAAAGTGAATTTGCAAATGTGAATTAAGCTTATAAATTAAATATGGAAAATATCCCAAGTTCTTCCTGTCATTCCAATCTAATTGCAAGAGTCTTTCAAAGTGGAAGAGGAGTACAGAAAAGAGACTCAAAATGACACATTTTGAGAAGGACTGGACACTCTGTGGCTGATGTGAAGATGGGGTGATGGACAAAGAATGTGGGAAGCCTCTAGGGAAAGGAGGAAGCTCATTCTTACCTGCAGCCTTTGGAAGGAGATCAGTCCTGTGAATGTCTTGACATTAGCCTGATCCCTATGAAGTAGAATAGGGACCTGCATGGGAATAAGTTCTTGAGATCTTCCGCATATTCTGTTACACACCAATGTGAAAGTTAAGTCCCACCAGTGTCAACAGTGCACAGAATATGTTCTCCCTTATCCCTCTACACTCATTGAGGGAAGGAAAACCTGACAGGTGCAGGATGGTGCCATGATATCTTCAAAAATGAACTAACCATGGCTCTGTGTCTAAAATGAGAACAATTTATTATGAGAAACAGAATTCTTAAAAATGCCAGCCTCACACTGTAGTCATAGATCAAATGGGGCCCAGAGACAAACTTCAGTGCTGCCCCCTCCACCAAAAGTGAGCCTTATAATTAGCAGAAAATTATTGAACTCAAGTTCACTCTAGCAACCGCTTATAAGAGAGGTTGTCACTTTCATTAGGAGCAGAGGGATCTCTCCCTCTGTTGGTGCTCCCCCACATTCTGCACACCCGTCCCTAAACCTCTCCTCACAATCTTTTCCTTCTCCTTCCTCTTGAGTAAAGACCTCCATTAAAACCTTTGCCTGAGTGTTTGCTCTCTCTATGTCTCTATTTTTATTTATAGTGCTGCTGACTTAGCAGTTCCTTAGTATCCTATGTCACCTAGAACTATCAGAGAAAAAATGGGTATCCTGATTTAAGGCACTGAGTTTGTGTTAATTTTTTAGGGCAGCCCAAGGCACTTCATACAGCAGTTTTCCCCTCTTTTTCTTGCCCCTATGGACACAAAAGTGATCAACACTTTTTCCTTAGGTTAATAAGAGCTAACCCACAGCAACACACCCCAACCCAAGCACTGATCAAGGAGAGCCTGGGATTCAGCTTCACTACTTTCTCAGGGTGTTGAACTAACCTTGTCCCTGACATGCATATAAACCAATTCAGCAAACATGCATTGAATGCCACCAAGCTCTGTGTCAAATGCTGGCATAAGATTAAGAATTAGAAATGGTCCTCAGGAAGTTCATATCCCCTAGTACTATCCTTGGACACTAAATTATTTCAAAAGTGGTTTCTCTGGGTTTTGAATCAAAAAGGAAAATATTTCTTTAAAAAAATGTTTGCTTTGGAATGAATAATTGTGCTACTGAAGGGAGTACTTAGTAATTATCTTAATTATTTCCCAGAACCACCCTAAGGAGGAGATAATCTTGTTACTGTAGTCAGAGCTCCAGGTCACATCTCAACTCCAGGGGTTCCACATATCAGGCCCAGCCAGCCACCTCAAAATCCCCAAATAAAAAGATGAGTGGTGAAGAAGAAGGAAAAAAAAAGAAGATTTATCAATGCAGCAGGAGCATGCCATAGGAAGAGACAAAATAAGCACTTAGCCCACCTTGGGGATGCATACAAGAGAATAAGGATTAAATATAGAAAAAATTGGGACATAATTATTTTTACAGTCTTGGTCACATGTGTGGCCTATTTGAACATTTTCAAATCTTTACAGAGAAGTGGTTTTTACTGTCATCACTTGAGAGGAGTTATCTGAACAAGTAAGCAAGTTGTGTTGCCTGGTGGGTGGTCTCTCTTTGCACAGGATCTGCTATTCCTTTCCTGGGGGACATGGTGGGTTGGTTGGTTGCTTGCTTGTGAAGGCAGAAGCTACTGCCTGGTCTGCTTGTGAGGTTGGCTGCCACTGATGACACTGCTGGCATCTGCTTTTGTGTGTCTGTGAGTCTAATGACCAAGACTTTAGGAGTTATCCCAGAGATTAGAGGACACATGGGATAGTGAAAGTCTGAGGACCAAGACTTTAAGAGCGATTAAAGAAAACATGGAGCAGTGTGAGTGTAAGGACCAAAGCTTTAAAGAAAGGATTTGGAGAATAGAAAAGAAGTAAGGTTTTAAAGAATAAAGAAAAGAAGCAAAGTAAAAGAGAAGTAAAATGACTTAATGAGGCTGTTGTGTGTCTGCATCTGAGGGCCCAGCACACCTAAACCCAACTTTGTGCATGTTTGTCTTCTATCTTTTGTCCTTTCTGCAACTTCAGTCACTGGCAGTTAGGTCAGCAGGACAGAGCTTGAGCCTACTAATTGTCACACTGATTTCTAAGATGCTCTAGCTTGCTGTGTGTATCAAAGGACACATAGAAAATCCCTCTGCAAGTGAAACTCAGTTGTTTTCCTTCAAACTATTTTGTGGACCTTCAACAGTAGACACTTTTTAAAAAAATAGAAACTTAATTATTCCTCTAATTAGTTAATCCACTTGTGTTCTAATGCATTTAACTCTCTACCTAAAAAAAACTAAAGAATGTGGACTGGGCATTTGTAATGTATAGTTTACTGTGTTAGAAACTTTATGTATATTTCATTACATCATCAGAAAGCAAAAGTAATAGGATTTACAAAACACTTTCCAATCTGGAAAATTAGAACACTGAAGTTTAAAGTTCGGTAAATGTTCTACATTACACAAATAAACTGGGATTTTCGCTCCTGCAGTCTGAGTCTATAATTCCATTGCCAATTGTAACAGAGGCTTAAGTTTATGTTTTATCTCAGATAAGCCACAGGATGCTCAGTTAAAGCCTTAAGCTCTGTTATAGAAAACATGTCATATAAATAACTGTCACTGGTCCCATGGGATCTAGAAAAGTGTTTCAAGCAAATAATTAATCCTGTCTTGAATAAAACTCATAGCACATATTCTAGTGTGATGGACCTGCACATGTTTATTGCAAATACTGAAATTAATTATTCTTTCTCTAGGTGTAAGTGAAGTTAACCACAACTAGTACTAGACATGTCCATTTTAATAACAGAAACATCAAGTCATGATTTTGCATTATTTCTCCTGGAATCCTCAAGAAATCCACAGAATAAAAAACAGAACTAAATAAAAAATCTTTGACACAATTAAGAACATTTAAAAAATCTAGCCATAAAATATTAGGAAAAAAAGCAGGAGAATATTGAAAATGAGATATAAGGCTACCAAGACACTCAGAGAAGATGCCTATGTTTGTGGACTTCAGAAAACATGAAATTCATAGGAAATGAGGTGCAATATCATCGATCATTCCTGTAATAGTAGTAACAAGTGCAAAGATACTGAACAACACTTTTCTGGCTCCCACTTATATATGGTCTCTAAAAGTAGGGAAGACAGAGAAATGCAGGGAAGAAAACATATTTTGAACAAGCAACATATCTTCGAATCATGGGTAAAGGCAAGACACTTTTATTGCAAACAGCCTTGCACTTTTAAGTTACAAAGGTAAAATTGACTTGAAGTACTCACACGTATGCTAATGGCAATGGAGGATGTTTCTATAGCTGTTCTGGAGTGTCCCCCAAAGGCCCAGTTGTTAAAGGCTTGGAACACCACCCTTGGCACCATTGGAAGGTGGTGGATTCTTTAAGAGGTGGGGTCTAGAAGGAGGTTTAGGCCACTGCAGGCAAGTCACCAAAGGGGATTATGGAAAGACAGGGTTTTTATTTCCCTTTGCTTCCCACACACCACATGGTGAACAACTTTGTTTTGCCTTATGCTACTCACCATGATGCATTGCCTCTCCACAGGATCATCAGCTGTGGGAACAACTCACCATGGATTGAAACACTCAAAACTCCTTTTTATAGGTTGGCTATCTCAGGTTTTTCTAATAATAATACAGAATGGGAATTTCTGTTTGGCCAGAACACAGAATGCTGCCACATTTCACTTGCAAAACTATTAGATGAATAGAAATTTATTTAGAAATAACATATTTTACTCAAAAGTGATATTTAATATAAAAAGGAATAATCATAGAATATTTGGAGTATTTTATAAGAAATAGGGAAGGGATATTGATGAAAAATTTATAGGTCAAGAATACACAACGTACAAAATGACCAAAAAGCTTAAAAAATATTGATCAACTATATCAACATTAACTTTAAGAAGGAAGTATTGTCTCCATGAAACAGAATCCAAAAGCCCAAATGGAAAGCTAATGGTGAAGCTAGGTGTGGTGGTGAACTATTATTATCCCATCACTCAGGAGGCTGTTTTAAGAGGACCAAGAGTTTGAAGTAAATCTGAATTACATAGATAGACAATGAAAGAAAAAAAAAAGAAAACAAGAAAGAAGAAAAGGAAGGAATGAAGGAAAGAAAGAAAGAAGGAAGAAAGGAAGGAAGGAAAGAAGGAAGGCAGGAAGGGAGGAAGGAAAGAAACAAGGAAGGAAAGAAGAAAGGAAGGAAGGAGGGAAGGAAAGGAGAAAAAGACAGAGGTAAAGAGTGGGGGAAGGAGGGAGGGAAAGCAAGCTGAGGATATTATAGATTTAACAAAAGTTAAAGAAAATTAACCAAAGAGAAATAAAAATAATTCACTATGGTTATCAAGATTGATTAATTGTAGCTTAAATGAAAGTAAAAACCAGGAAAACACCAAGGAATAAGAAGATGAGACACAGAAAGTATATTTGTGTTTGTCAAGGTATGGGAATAGGAACAATGGCGAGTGAGCTCTAGGATTGTGTGTTTCTTTTGGGTGAAAAAATTAGTTAAGTAATGATGATGGTTGTATTACTTGTGAACATAGTAAATTCCAATTCTGTTTACAGTGTAAAAGAGAGGATTTTATTGTGTACAAGATAAAAATTGTGACTGTATGTAAATATCTGCTTTTCTCAAGTTTTGCAATATGCCAAAAAAGTTCTGTTGAGTTGTGCTTTCATTTTCATTTGAGTCCAGAAATTTTTTGATTTACCTCCTTGTATCTTTGATGACCTACTGATCATTCAAGGATAAACTTTTCACTCTCCATCTTTTTGCATATTTTAATTAGCTTCACCCATTATGGATTTCTGGTTTTATTTCATTATAATCTGATAAAATACAGGATATTATTTCATTTTACTTATATTTGTTAAGCTTTGCTTTGTTTCCTAAGATATCTATTTTGGAGAAAGTTTTAAAGTGTGCTGAGAAGAATGTTTATTTTGTATTTATTTTGTGGAATATTGTGTAGAGTTCTGTCAAGTTCATTTGATTTACAGTGTCATTTAATACTAAAGTTTATTTTTAGCTCTTTTCATTGAGTGCGTATCTAATGGTTAGAGTGGATTATTAAACCACAGTTATTGTGTTTGAGTCTATCTCTGTTTCTATGTTTAGTAGTTTGCTTTATGACATTGTATACACTGGCATTTGATGTGTATTTGTTTACAGTTATCTCTTCCTGTTGAATTATCCCCTTTGTCAGTATGACATGAGCATCTTTTTCTCTTCTGAATAATTGTGGTTTGAATTTGGATTGTTCAGATATGAATGTTGGTACTCCCTTTGCTTTCAGGATCCAGTTGCTTGGAAAATCTTTTTCCATTCTTTCACTCTAATCCTCTGTTTGTTTTTCACAGGAAAAGGAGACATCCTAGACCAACTGGGATAAAGGTTGAGATATCCTAGCATGTAATGCAAGTGTGGTACTTTAGAGGTCCCAGGTTTGACTGTGGCAAAGAGACTTCAATAATCATACCCCGTGTACACATTATGTTTTCTTGGCTCAAAATATGGGTAACATGGGGCACAGAGGTCACATCTCTGGGTCCCTGTGTTGGGGTCAGTTGAGGTCAGGTGTCGGTAGAGGTCACAGTGTCAGTGAAGGAGCTGGTCTCAGTGAACATGATGGTGTTAGTGGAGATCATTGTGTCAGTGGAGGTTTTGGTAATATTAGTAGAGGTTTTTGTGTCAGCAGAGGTCATGATGATGGCAATGAAGTTCACAGAGTCAGAAGAAGTATGGTAGTATTAGTAGAGGTAATGGTGTCAATGGATGTCATGGTAGTGTTAGGTGAGCTCATGTGTCGGTGGAGTTCTCATTGTCACTGGAGATCACATGTCAATTGAGTTTTTGAAGAGTCAATGGAAATCCCATGACAGCCAGGTTTCCCAACTTCTCTCAGTGGTAATGAGGCAGTCCTCCTTGTTCTTGCCAGTCTGCTTTCCCTCAGGTCCAGGTGGAAAGTCAAGAGGTTTAGCCCCACTTGGAAGTAACATGAAGCTCCTTCTCTCCCAATACCAATAGAGTCTGGACCTCCACACAAACCTAGCAGGAATGAGATAGTACCAAACCTTCACAATATAACATGGAACCAGAATGCCAAACCATTTAACTCAAGTAACATCCAGTGTTTCATAGAATAGTGCTTTAAACTTTCCAGATTCCAATCAAAGCTCTCTCATCTTATCCCAAACCAAGAAGATCCCAAACTCAACTCAAAAAGACAGTCAAGCCAAATGTGGTGGCAGATACATGGAATTCCAGCTAATCAGGAGGTGGAGGCAGAAGGACTTAGAGGTCAAGGCCAGCACAGGTAAAGACATTATCTTGAATATAAATACAAAATTGTGATAGACATGATTCAAGTGGCAGAATATCTGCCTAGCATATACAAAGTCTGGGTTTAATACCCAGTACTGAAGAAAAAAACACTAGTCAACAAGTGCCAACACTGTGATGAAACAGACATCTGACTAACTGAAGAGGATTTCAAAGCACTCATCATAAATAGTATTGAGGGGGAATTACAAATATGTTCTAAACAAATTTTATTAAATAAATATCTTACCAAAGACAAAAGATATGGAAGAACTGAATGGAAATTTTAAAACTGAGAGATAAATTTCACATGGTGAGTTGAATAGCATGATGAAGGGGACTGAGGAAATCATTAATGAACTTCAACAACAGAACATTGTTCGATAGAATATGTGGACAAAAGGAAGAAAATAGACTGAAAAAATGATGACTATAACCTCAAGGACTTGTGAGACTATAACAAAAGATCTAACATCTGTGTCATTGAGTCACTTAAGGAGAACAGAGTATGTACAATACTTTGTCTCCCCCACTTAAGTTCCTCAAATTATGGTTCAAAGTTAAAGGTAAAATGAGGCATCACTATATGCCTCTCAGAACTCAAAAATAGGAAAAATGACAATATCAAATTCTTGGGGTGTGGAGAAATGGAATCACTCTCATGTTGCTAGTTAGAACATAAAATATATAGCAATTCTAGAAAAGAGTTTGTCAGTGTATTGTGAACTTAACATGCAATTGCCATCTGGCCTAGCAATTGTACTGAAACAATGAAAGTTTATGTTCACACTAAAGCAACATACACTGATATTCACAGTTCAATTCATAACAGCTACAACTAAAAAAAAAAATGTTCTCCAAGAAGGGAATAGCTTATAACCCTTGATTTGTCTCCTCCAATTAAGATTTTTCTAGGTAGGCCAGACTTGAAGGTGAGCACTTTGATGTTTCCTCTTAAGTTGCAGCCTGTCCAAACCTGGCTCTGTACTTAGCATCAGTGTTCCAGTGACCTGTGGGTTTTGGAGGCAGGAGTGAGTGGGCTCTTTAGGAGCCGCTGCAGCAAGTTAACTGTGCTGAGTCCAGGTGGGGGACACTAACAGCTGCACATCCTAGATTTAAATTTTCTGAAGGGAAATAGACATGTTTCCTTCACAATCTGGGTTTTTTCTTTCTAACATCATCCAAGGGACAAATTAGGGAAAGAGCAAAATGGGTTTAAAACTAAAGATAGTTTTTTGTCAGGGACTGTATACAGCAAAAATAAAATATTCATGTTTTAAAATAATATTTAATCATTTTAAAAAGATCATTCTTAAAATGCAAAAATAAATTATTCATCTTGGATTAGTAGTCAAAATTATGTTATTAAAATTAATTATTGAAAATAAAATTATGAAATCTTATGCCAAAAAGAAGTGACAAATGTACATTCCTTCCTCCTGTATAACTACTCTAAATATCTGTTTTCTTACTTTCCTAAACTGTTAAGCCCTAGCTGTTCTTCTCTGAATCTTTCTACAGCCTACACACTTCTTTAGCAAGCATTTAGTAGACTTATTCACCTAAGCTCTATCTTTCTATGAGAGCAAGTGTGACTCTGTGTTACAGGCAGAGTGTTCTTTCTCCTTAGCCTCCTGTAATATGAAAATGTGGGGAGATCAGAATGCATCTGAGTGCCTGGGTCATGGCAGTCAAAAAAGGATAAATAAAGAGAATAAACAATTCCCCTAGCAGAGTACTGAGCCCACAGTCTTCCACTTAGAGAGCCTTGCTAACTTACCATCATCATATTCATACAGTGCATTTTCATAAGGATCTTTAGGCCAGTTGTGTGTATTTATTTTGAAGGCCATAGTGCCTTCAAAACAGAGGAAATATGCAATTTTGTAGGGTTAGTCTAAACACAGAAATGACAAGTGTACAGTGCAGAAATCAAAAAAATTTCTCTTTCATTTAGATTGCATTTACCTGTATGATAAGTCATGAATGAATTAGAAAATGCAAACAAAAAGGGCATTTTTAAAAATTAAAAATTAGCAGTTTTCTCTAATCATTAACATTTGAGGATATAAAAGAAAATAGTTACAAAACTGGACACCCTTTCCAAACTCCAGCTCTTCCTAAAATATTTGAATCAACTGCTTCTACTGAGATGTAGGAGGAAGGGAATATTGGGTGTGAAAAACATAACAAACCTGGGAGAATAAGGGAGTGATTCTAGAAACAAAAACCCTGTGAATCACAAATTATTTTAAATTGAGAAGGGTTGGGTGTAAAGCAAAGCTAAGTAGAAGGAGCTGGTTTCTGGAGTTTGGGCTGAGAGATGGCTGCAGTTCTGCAGATGGACAATCTAGTGCAGTGCCCTGTAAGTCTCTAAAACAGTCACTAGGAGCGCTTAGTAAAGAATGAGATATTGAGTCCCCAGGTCAGGAATATTGATATGGGATTTTAGAGACAGAGCCATAGTGTCTGCATTTTATCAAACTTCCACATGAGCCAGAGATACTTCAGATAGTGAGCATTGTCACACTGCAGCTCCTCAAAACTCTGTGGCTTCTTTGTTAGGAAACAAGCAAGGATATTATGGAGTTTTCACAATGTTGTAATACAGGTCCAGCCATTCTCTTTGCATTACCATTATTTAACAACTCAGCACTGCAGAATAAATAATTGTCACTTTTAAAAAGCACAAGGTAAGCTTCACTCAATTGCTATGATAATTATTTACCATAATTAGCTGGAAAAATATTTGATACTCTATTATTTAACATTTGCCTGAAACTTGAATGAATCTGTAATACAGAGTAGTGTTAAAAGTGGTTTTCAAAAAGAAAATATGTTAGTTAAATCGGAATCAACTTACCACTTAGAAATTGGTTAAACTTTTAAACATACGCAAGAAAAAATATTTCACCTGCACAGATCACTTAATTTTTACATCAGTCCTATACTTCCCTTACATTAAGCTTATATTGCTTTCAAATTGGAATCCCCACTCTTGTGGAGCCCAGAATTCCAGACCAATTGACTCCTTACATTGTTGTCAGACTTAAATGTGCTCTTAACCTGTGAATGCTTTGAATAGCAGCCAAGCAAGGAAGGTAGAGGATCATTTTTGCAAAGTAGGGAAAACATACTGTTCTGCTTTCAGAGTACCAAACTGTACCAGCAGTACGAAGCAATAAATGGATAGGTGAAATCCACCTTGGATGACAAAGAACAAAGGAAAGTGATCAGTATACTTTATGTGCTTTGTCTATCTTATTTTTCTGTTTTTTTTTTGTCATTTAAAAAATTATTTATTTATTTTCAGTACTGGAATTTGAACTAAGGGCATCACACTTGCTAGGTCTATCTTCTTTTTCTGATGAAATGTAGCTGGAAATTTGCACTCAGGTAGCTCTGTAAGGTGCTTCTTAAGATTGAAAAAATATTTTCAAATATTTGTTTGAAAGTAAAATGTTATTTATTCTTTCTTCAAAAGTATTTCAAAATCCTAACCTGGCATTAAGCTGGCACACAAATTATAGTTCAGGCAACTGTTCATTCATTCATTTGAAAACCTTTAGGAGGCAAGTGAAAAGGAGAAAAATATGGATGAAGCTTATATTCCAGGCTCCAAATTATTACTAGAGTGCAAAGGATTTAATGCATTTGGAGATTATAAATTTAGGCAAACAATATCCAATAGACCAGATTGAAATGATGAAATAAACTATCATACCTAAAACTACTTAGAGAAAACTACAGCAACATTTATTTATTTTGTCCTGGACAAATAAAGCAAGTGTTTGGTTATGAAGAACTTAATTAAAATGTGTTTAGAGGCTGAATACAAGCTAATTGAAGACCTGCAAAAGAAACACATCACTTGCCTTTTTCTTAATCTTTTGAGATCCAAAATTAGAATTTAAGGGGGGTGGATTTTTCATTCATTAGAGCTGAAAAGCAGTCTTTATAATTTATCAAGTAAGTTCTTGAGTATAGTTTTAGGAAAACATTTAAAAAAACTGGAAGAGAATCTTCATATTAATTGAAAACTTTTTGTCCATTTTGCATCTGAGGTGGGAAGAAATCATAAGGTAAAACATACTCTGTTGAAAAAATTATTTCAAAAGTGGGATACACCTGTGAGGCCATGGGCCACAGGATTCAAAGTAGTCACAAAAATGTAAGAGATGATATGTTACTTTCTATGCCTGCTGGTAGACTGAGTGATTTTGAGCAGTTCATAATCACCCTTGTGGATGTTAAGGAAGGAGGACAGCAACCCCAAGACCAACCATTTCTTATCCTGGGATTAGTGAGGATCAATACAGTCTGCTTTCTCCATGGAACTAGCACTTTTGTGGAAAGTGATAAATTGCATTGGATAATTTTTCTGTCCAGAAGACTCTTCACAAAAATCCCGTTTCAGGACTCCAAATGCCAATTACTTCATAAGTTCTTTCTTAACTGTATCAGTCAAAGGAGCCCTGACTCCACCTTGACCATGTATTTATTTATTTATTTTTGTTTGAAATCAGGACCTACACCTTGAGCCACTCCACAGCCTTTTTTGTGTGTTTGTGTTGGGTTTTTTTGAGATAGGGTATTGGGAACTATTTGCCTGGGCTAGTTTCAAAACATGATCCTCCTGATCTCTGCCTCCTGAGTAGCTAGGATTACAGGGGTGAGCTACAAGTGCCTAACTCCATGCTTTGTTTTATTTTCTTCACAGCACGAATCACTACTGGAATATATTATGTTTTCTTCTGTATTGACTTAGTGTTTTATCTCTCCCCAATGAAATGTGACACTTCTTCAGGAAGGGACCAGTCCTGGCTAAAGAATCATTGCTGTTATGTGATGATCACTTATTCACACGTTGAGGCTGCTATGGAGTACTGAGCATAGCAGACATGACCCACATGTCATGATTACTGTAATATGTAAAAACCTATGTTTATTAAACAACTACCCAAACAAATGTACAGTTACAGGTGCAGTGAGCACTAGGAAGAGAGATGTGGAACAATGGTGTGATAATGGAAACTCTCATTGCGTCAGGAGATGGAAGAATGTTTCCGAAAGGAAGTGATGTTTGAACTAAAATTTAAAAGATGAATAGATATTCATTAGGTGGATAGTTTCTTAGCTAAAAGTACATCTATGGAAAGACCCTGTGGCCACAGGAGAGATGACTCATATGAGGAACTAAAAGGTGGCTGATATTGCTGGAGCACAAAAAGCTGGGGGAATAGGATCAAAACTAGATGACAAAGACCTAAGGGGTTGAACCATGCTGAGATTAGTGAGTGCTGTGGCATTGTGTTGGTGTAATAACGTCTGTTGAATCTCAATTGTATAAGTGAGGGAGAGACACACGAGAGAGACAGACAGAGACAGAGAGACAGAGAAAGAGAGGTCACAGGAGAGTATTAACAGATTTACATTTTGTAGAGATTATTGGGGTTTGAATGCAGAGCCATATACTAGCTAAGGCAACCAATCTACCACTTGAGCCACACATGAATCCGTGATTAACACACAAAAAAAAATTGTTTTCAATATATACACCCAAACCAAGACAGATAACAATTCATGACCTTCTATTAGAATGCTTGTGAAGCATCTCCAGGCATTTGGGGCATGGCACCTACCTAACATAATGAGACTTCACTGTTGATTACACACTGGACAAAAACTACTTTGAAGATACTAGTTATGCTGATGCCTATCCATGACATACACTTTAAAGAAAGCACAAATACACTCTCTAATTTATTGGAAGAAATTAAGAAATTATTCAAAATCAATCTGAAAACATTTTGTCTCTTTATTTATATTTTGTGCTAATTCTGTGCAAACGCTGCGATAACACATAGGAATATTTTCAAATTTTTAATCATTTTATGGGTTCACTTAATCTTACTTTCTAGAAAGAGTATTTATGGTTTTGTAAACAATATCATCTATCCTCACAAATATATGTGCATGTTTATATGTATGCATACATATAGCCACTGTAAAACCAGTTAATACTAATTCACTTGCAGTATGTTTGATTAGAAGTCATAAAATTCAAGTACTTTAATGATTTTCAAAAACAGCACATTAGTCTAAACTAATGTAAAACTTTTAACATTGACATATTCTAAACACCACAAAAACCTTTGCTAACAATTTCAGTAATTTAATAAAATGGTATCTTTCTGAGTAAACAAAGTAAACACACCTAGTTTACTTGTTTTTGAGAAGTTCATCAAATAAATGAAGCAGAAAATCTGTTCACAGTTGTAGAAAATGATTAAGAAAATAGGGGTTTGCTGATTTTATCAAACTAAGAGCAGAAATCCCCACCATATTGTTTCACCATACTTTTCCTCTCAGTTTAGAATGATAGCTTTTTAATCACTATGATTTAATTTTAGACTAAAATAAAGTGTAATACATTTTCCACATATTTAGCCTAGAAAAAGCACATATGCAGGCAGTAAGCAGTAAAGCCATAATATATAGTCAATGATATGGGCCAGTATGATATTTGCATCCCTTCATTGGCAGTTATGTGATAAAGGAACACAAAACTGGAGAAATGCATTTCCCATTTGCAAAGAGTGACCAGTCAGTAGTGTCTATCAATGTGAATATTCGGTCTGGGTACTTTGTGTCAAATTGGGTCACAATACAGTTCTGATGACATACAACCACATGTGGTGTACCAGATGTTTAAAGCAAGATTTGCCACTAGACTGAGCTGAAATCTACTCTAAGTGATTTCAGCATCCCTAACATCTAAGGCTTACATCTTAGGTTGAAAAATATTGGTGATCAGGATACAGAAACATCAAATGAAACTCATTATGTATTTTCTACCCACTATTGGAGTAACTAGGGGATGTTCTATGCAATATAGTGGGTATATGTACTCAGAAAAGTTTTGCTGAGGGACTGAAGGTGTAGTTTAAACAGCAGAGTTTCTGCCTGGCAAGTGCAAGGCCCAGAGTTCAAACCCCATTATCGCAAAAAAAGCCAGGAAATGTATTCCTGTGTTTTTTTTAAAGTTAACATCTATTATTACCTATGCATAATAATTGTCATATTAGAAACTTTGAAATTACAAAATATATAAGGAAGAAAATTAAAAATGCTCATGATCCCATCTCCAGAAATAATAACTGTTATCATTTTGGTGTAGAACAATTAGTTCCTTACAGTGTATTTGTATCCACTTGCTACTTTCTAATCACATCTTATGTTTTAGCTTATTCTGTTTTTTCATTAACATTGCATAATTATAATTTTCAATGCTCCTAAATATTATTTAAAATCATGAATTTTAAACTAACTCTATGAAATTATCAGTTGGTGAGATGTGTATTATGGTCATCACCAGGTAATGTATTAGGGATGCTAAATCATGGATGCTTCATTTTTAGAGAATTACAAATCAACACACAGAAAAATAATTAACTAAAATTTCTAGATAAAAAAATATTGTTAGTAAAAGGACTGCTTCATAAATGTCTCTGAAGAACCACTGCTTTCCAAAGACTCATGTCCTGATGGCTCATTGTTCAAATATTCTCCAGGTAGCTAATGCCACTGTGATCATGTTAGTCTGGAGGAGAATGCCTACATTTTTGCTTTATTGTGGACGCTGTTATCTTCACCCATGAATGAAATCTCAGGCAAGCACATTTTCTCCTTTTAATGGAGAAGTGTCCTCTTGGTCTCTGGCATGCTGACAGTGGGGTTCACCTCTGGAGTACTGCAGCCCTGATGGAGGCCACAATTGTCAAAATCATCATCAATGAGTGCTGTAGAAAAGTCAGATAGGACTACAGTGCTCAGTGAACAGCAGTGCAAAGATGAGCTGTAAAAGTCTTGTCTGTAACTTAGGTTGTCTCTATAGTCAAAGCGGAGAAACACTGTGTAGGTAACTTAAATCAGTAAACTTGATAAAGAAAAATAGCCTTCATTAATTAAATTTACATGTATTTATTTTAAAATATTGAAAATGTGAGTTGTATTTCGACTTTATCTTATTTGGAAAAGTCATAAAAAGCATTGTTTTAAGCAAAGAATACATGACCTGCATTATATCCTTTTTATACATTTAGTAGTAAGTTGAAGTTTATAAAGCACAAAGCAAGAACTTTTAAAAAATTAAATAATAAGTGTGCTATCAGCGTGTTAGGGTTAAGTATACAGAAATGGCTACTCACAAATCAACTCAGTCTGGAGAGTGATTGGCACAACACAGAAGCTCATAACAACCAGCAGGGGACTGAGCAAAGGTCTCCAGGACAGCAACTGGATTATGGTCACTATTTTCCTCAGTTTTCTGGAAAAATATATCTGGAACCTTCCTCCGATTCCCAGTCCAACTGCATCTCCCCTCTTGGGGAAATGATGCAAACTTTTCAGGTGCTCTTCTATGACTAGTTAGGAGACATATTCATGATGTTACTATTGCTAGTTACAATGGGAATCAGCTGTTTGCTCCTCCTGGTTTCTCAGGTGTGCCTCATATCACAGCCTCATTGCCCTCAAGAAGGAAGTGTATGTTACCCCAAATGGTACATGACAGTTACTCCATGAGTCACTGTTTCATTCAGGAAGTAAGAATTACCCTCATCAGAAAAGATAAAACTCCTCCCCTAGTGAACACATCTTTTCTTCTCACACTTGAAAACACAGGCTCAGAATAGAAAAAGGGTTTGAACCACTAGGTGGGTTCTACCACTTCTGGTAACTCTATCAAGAAAAAGTCATATAAAATTCCTTGGAACAAAATTGGGGAATTAAAAAACAAAGCTAAATAGTGAGGATGACACTGATGAGAAATACAGTAAGTACCTTGCAGAGATTTGTTGTCGTCTATGAAGCTAACAGAGTCAGAGCTATTTAATGAACTAAGTGAAGAACACTGAACTCTGTAGGAATCAAATGAAATAAAGAAACAAAAAATAAATAGCAGACAAACAAGCACACATATAATTTATATGTAGCATCTTAAGTAGCATTGTTTGAAATCATTCAGTCCTGATTCATTATTTCTTGAATTGAAAAATTGATCCAACTTTCCATCAGAGCAAAATCTTCCATAATAAGGATTAAAAAGTAATGCCACATTTTGATTTAATAAGGTATATTCATTTGCATGATGGATAACTCTCTTTTTTCCATATAGATGTAGAATTCAAATTGTAAGTGTTGTCAAATTCAACAACTTAAGAAGTACAAAATAATCAAAATCATGGTGCTACATTAGGAATGGTACATTATGTACACATTAAAATCCTAGAAATATTTCCATTTGAGAAATTGTTTTAAAGGGATATTATATTTGTCTTATTAGATGTGCATTTTAAGCCCATAAGTCTATAAAAGACCATAGTATAGCCATGTGTAGAGGCTCACTCCCATAATCCCAGCACTCAGGAGCTTCAGGTCAGAAGATCTAAAGTTTAAGGCCCACCTGGTGCCTATGGATCATGCTTATAATCCAAGCTACTTGAGAGGCTGAAATTTGGAGGATTGTGGTTGGAGGCCAGCCCAGGCAAAAAGTTTACGAAACTCCATGTCAACCAATAGATGGGCATAGTGGTATGCATCTGTCATCCCAGGCTTTGAGGGAGGCTGTGATTAGGATGCTCTTAGTTCCAGGATAGCCAGAGCATAAAAAAAAAAAGTGTTTGTGAGACTCCATCTCAACAGAAAAACTAGGGTGTGGTGGCATGTGCCTGTTGTCCCAGCAAAGAGGAGAAGCATAAAAATAGGATGACTGTGGTCCAGGCCAGCCTGGGCAAAATCTGATACCCTGTCTCCTAAAGAGCCAAAGCAAAAAGGGCTGGAGTAATCGCTCAAGCAGTCTCAGGGGGAAGCCCTGAGTTTAAACCCCAGTACTGCCAATAATAATAATAATAATAATAACAATAATTAATTAAAATATTCCAGACCAGCCTGGGCTACATAGCAAGATGCTGGCTTAACACCTATTTCAAACCACACCTCACATGCAAAAAAGACTGTGACATATGAATAATGTCTATAAATAAAATAACACCAAATAAACAAGCATAGTAAAAACAATAAATCCAGAACTATTTCTGACTAATTCTACAGTCAAAATATGAGTTTTCTACAGGTAACTGACATAGATACAGTCCATGAATGGGAATATGGTTGTGAAATGTTCATTTCATGTTATGAAATTTCTCAATGTTCTCCAAAAAGCTACAATTTTTGCTTAAGTTATTAATATGCATAGATGTGTAGATTAATAAAAGTAAAACTGGCCAGATAGATGCTGACCTATTATCCAAAACAGAAATGGAAATTAGAAAATCTCTGAACCAGAATCATGAAATCCTTTTTGTTTTAAGGAATAGAGTAA
This sequence comes from Castor canadensis, assembly GCF_047511655.1. Classification (NCBI taxonomy): domain Eukaryota; kingdom Metazoa; phylum Chordata; class Mammalia; order Rodentia; family Castoridae; genus Castor; species Castor canadensis. The sequence goes on from NC_133388.1 coordinate 110,625,927, forward strand.
TATTTATTCATGTAAAATTATGGTTTCAATGTATTCTATAACACACAAAATACCTTAAATTGAAATATAATGAGTAAACAGAAACTTATTTTCACCTATTTTTAATTGTTTGCAGCTTCACTGATATGACATGTGTGAACAAAGAGCTAAGCCTGAATAATACTGGTACAGGAGCTTTCTCTTCTCTACCACTAGTTGTCAGTGTTCTTCCTTAAGTTCTGAACATGATTCATAAGCCAACAGAATCCTGAAAGCATCATTCTAAGTCCTAGTCTGTAGTGATGATACAACTTACTTTGATAATACTGGTTTTGGGTCAAAGACAACCAATGGCAGACACCAATGCCATAGCTCCACTGTGAGGAAACTCCAGAAAGTCTGTGGGCAGCAATCTCTGCTCTGGCCAGAAAAGAGACTGTGTGTTAATAACACAAATGTTCCTTTTCCTTTTACCACGTGATTATCATTTTTCAAAGCAACATCATTTACCATGTAGTAAGAATCTGAAACAAGGAATTTAAAAATAGAACAATAAAGAAAAATGCAAGGAGCTAATATATTTATTTGGAAAAGAAAGAAAACTGTATATTTGACTACAAACAATGGACACATAACTCCAATGAAAACAAAACTAAAGGTCAGGGGAAAGGTGTTAACACAACCAAAGTACAGGCACTCATGTATTTGACTTCTCCAATGTGATTATTTTTTAATTGTGATTTTTAAGTTTCTTCAGAAAATGCACACTTTGATGAAACAATTCTTAGTGATCTGAGAGAGACTCTGTCACCCAGAAGCCAGGAGGTCACAATGACAGTCCCTGTAGAGACTTCTGGTTTTAATGTTTCTTTTGTGGATGATCCATTTGATAAACTTACTTCATTTAGAGATCAAATTCTGGCTAACTTTTATGTTCAGGTGTGATCATTTCAAATGCTGTTTCAAAGTATTTGGTAATTGTTGATTCTGTTTGTGTTTTCTTTCTTAATTTGACTTTGGTAATGTATATATTGCTTTAAAATTATTCATGACAGCTGGTTTTTGAAAAATATTTAAAACAATTAATCTAATTTGCCATTATGGTATTTTAAAGCACCATTTCAGACATATAAAGATAAATACTCCATGGCCTTGCTTACATGTGGGATGTAAAAAAGTTGAATACATTGTAAAGAGATAATAGAACAGTAACTACTAGAGACATTGCGGTAGGGGAAATTGGGAGGTTTTAGTGCAAGGGTAAAAAGTTGCAGTTATGTAGGATGAGTAAGTGAGTAAGTGTAGACATCTAACACAGAGCATGAGATCTATACTTAATACTATTGTATCATACACTGGACATTGCTAACACAATAGATTTTGTGTGCTCTTGTCACAAGATGATAAATTTTTATGGTGGTAAAAAGTTTGAACTCAGGAGTTTGTACTTGCTAGACAGGTGCTCTACCTCTTGAGCCACTCCAGTCCTTTGTCACTGGTTAATTTTGAGATAAGTTCTACCATTTTTCCCAGGCCAGTCTAGAATGCGGTCCTCCTATTTTCAGTTTCCTAGGGTGACACCATGCCCAGCTTTTATTCACTACAAAGGCATTCATAAAATTTTTTGTTTTCTCATTTTTCTTTTTTGGTCCAGGCTCATCTGGATCCACAGTCTTTCCCATCTCAGACTCTGGAATAGCTGGAATGACAGGTGTATACCACTATACCCAGCTATTGGTTGAGATAGGATCTTGTGAAGTTTGTTCCAGGGCTGGCCTTGAACTGCAATCTTCTTGGTCTAGTCTCCCAAGGAGCAAGGATGAGATGTGTGAGCTACCAGTTTCCAGCTTAATTTTTTTTCATATATCCATTTCAAATGATAGGTGCCTTAATTTGCACGATTATAGTAATTACTTCATTAAGTGTAAGTATATCAAAAATCATGTCATATACCTGAAACATATATAGCAAAGGAAAAATACCAACTCCACCTGTATATACTTTGTTTATGCTGTCCCTTACACTTGTTATGGATTAATTTTGCTACAGATTTCTCCATTAAATGATATTAAATTATATTTTTCAAATAGTCATTTGATGTTCTCATTTTGTTTCTTCATTTTACATTTCATTATTTTCTATGTTTCTTTTATTCGTCTTTTCTTTAACCTACTTTAGGGCTATATTTATTGCCATCTATTTCAAAATATTTTGTAAATGCCATTAGGACATTTTTATGTTTTCCAAAAGTGTAAAGATCTTTAAAGTCATATCTTAACAGGTGATTTCTACATACACTGCACTATCATGAGATAATTCTGATTTTTATTTATTTTTGAAATAGTTTTGGGAACTGGGTTTCTGTACATTTGGAAATAATAAATATTCTTCATTTGCTGTATGCTGTCATTATTTTGCTTGTTTCCATTAGATCAATTTGTGGAGTAAATCATTCATATCCTTATCACTGTGTTACCCTCTGATTTACCAGTACCTGGCACAAGTTCAAACCATAATTTTCTTAGGTTTTGTTTGATATATATTTAAACTTTTCTGATTGATTCATCTGAAACATAAAGCTTAAAATATCTTCTAAGCGTATCTTTGCTTTCATTTTATCTATCCTAATATTTTATGGTGTCTGTCTAATGTTCATATTATAGCAGCAGCTTTTTTTATAAGTAATCAGAAGGTTTATCTTTTTTAATCCCTTTTTTTGAATTTGCTGTTTTGTTTGAGCAATCACCTGTAACTATCATTTCCTTTTAATGTTTTTATAATTACATCTGAGTTTAGTCCCATTAACATTTATTGGAATTATGCTCATACTTTAATTTTTTCATCACCTTATTCTGTGATTTCCATATAATCATACCTTTCCTCACTTCTTTGTATTTCCTCTAGTTAATTTTAATTTAAAGAATCTTGTACAGACCTTTATTTCACCCCTCTTTGAGAAGAAATGTATGGTATTTTATTGCTGTTATTTGAGTGGAATTTTTATTTTATATCACCACAGACACTCAACTACAAGTTTGCCTTATAAAGTATATTCTACAATCTCACTGGAATTGTCAAACTGTAAAAAAATTTTAAATTAGTTCTGTATGTTATTTAGATTTCTCCTTCTCCTAAGAGCTCATCTTCTTTTCCAAAGGTTGTTTTTTCTTCAAAGGTTGTTTTTCCCTTGTATCAATTTTATTTTGTCCACAATACTGCATCATAAGCACACATGCAAATACGGGGGTCAGTAGTGTGAAATGAGCGTGCATTCCTGCTCACAGCATGTGGGAGAGTGAAGGACTCTGTTTCACGGCACTCCTGCAGCTTGGCTGGAGTTTGGCTGATACAGATTTGGCTCCAGCCACAGTCTTGGTTTTGGTCAACCCATGTGCTTCTCATTGGTGTCAGAGCAACAGACTACCTAGTACACCCTTTCCACTATGATTGGATGCAACTTCCCAAAAAAGTTATTGGTCATATGGAATGATATTTTAATTTTAGGCTTGGATATGTCACTTCTTCCCATCTTCCACTAGGCAAACAAATCATATGCCTAAAAACAATTATTACAGGGTAGAACTGTAGTATTCTCACAAAGGAGAGTATTTATTTGTTGAACAATAGATCAACATACAACATCCATCTTTTCTTTTATTCTTTGTTTCTGAATCTTTAACTAGACAGGTATTGGAGGAGGTCTTATATAATTTTTACATCTCAACCATATACAGATGGATGGATAGATAGGTAGAAAGACAGGTCAATAGATAGATAAATAGATATACAGATAGATAGAGTAATTTTTATTCTGTACTACATTCTGAATAAACAGGTTGGAATTGCTTTCAATTTACTAATCACTCTTTAACTATATCCAATCTGAGTTTACCCGGTATTTTTTATTTTATTGACTTTCTTTTTTACTATTTCTCATTAGTTTTTCTCTAAATTTACCTATCTTAATTCTCATGCTTTATTTCTTTCCCTTTTCCCACATTTCTTTTGATCTCCAACCATCATTAAAATGAGAATAACTTAATCTCATATACTTTCTGCCATAATTGTTAATTGTGCCTTTCTTAGATTTCCTCATACACTTTGGATTTTTGCTTCTCAGGCTCATTGTCGAAGTCTATATGTACTTATTTTGTTCTCCCTCCATCTCACCTGACCCTAGCTTCTGTATCTTCAATTCCAGCATTGCTCCCATGTCACTGAGTCATGTGCTTATTTCACATTAGATTGTAAGATATGCTGTTATTGTGAAAAAATCAATTTCACATCAGATTGTGATCCACTGATGTGAATTTGTCACAGAATGACCTAAGCTTCTACAGGAGATTTTAAAAAATGAAATAATATATAACTTTGAAATAATTCAAATTCCAATTTATATAATTCAATTATTTGCTTAATTATTTAATTAAATTAGATAATTTAATTATTTGCTTAATTTCTATTTCTGTAAATTACATAGAGCTACTGCTCACCTTTCAGTGAGGCTACATCCTGATAAAACTATAACTATAAAACTACATTTGAAAATATCTTAAGTCAAATATATCCAGTGCTCCTAAGCTTCTGACCTTCAGAAAATGCAACGCAATGCAGGGCAGAGTGTCACATCCAAAGCTCATGTGGTAGCAGGGAGCCACACCTTGGAGTCTCTGCCAGAATTTCAGGAAGTATTGACACACTCCTGGGTTTCAACTCAGAGTAAGTTCCAAATTCAAAATTCAAAGTGGTGCATATCACTTTGTACCATCATGATGTTAAAGAAATTATAAATTAAGAAATTGTAATTCAGGGACCATCAATGTAGTCCATCAATCCATTATCATCATTGGGCACAAGAAGAAGCAATTGTTTCTAAAACCTGGAAACAATTTATGTGGAGTATAGTAGTGACTTCACCCGGTGAGTAGGAACCATAAGGACCTGTATTCTAATGAGCAAGATTCTCCACAAGAGATCCAAGGGTCCCCAGAGCATCCTCCAGACAATCAATCACCAAGCCTTGATGTGGGAGGAGGTACACCTCCTGTGCTGAACACGGTGGGAGGAGTGAAAACTGTCACAACTGCACTCCCAAGATTTGTCCTGTTCATTCTCATGGACCACCTATAAAACATAAGCACACCCCAAAATTGTGTATCTTCCCATAAGCAGACTGTTTAGATCTCCACTGTGAGTTACTGTACCCTACAGGAAGGTTTAGCAACAAGACTGTAGTTGTAAATCATGTTGACTACAAAACTTGGCCTTTATTCCTCTTCAGAGATGATAGCATGGGAGTTGGAGTTCCTTTTCCTACAGACCCCTGGTTCATATGCTTTTCACAATCCTGTTTTTAAACCCATGCTATGTGATCTTATTAACTCTGTCCTGGGAGCTTCTGAACTTTTGTGAGTCACCCTGAAGGAACTAGGCTTAGAGTACGGCATTAACCAAATGCATGTAAACAGAGAAGTATCTTCCAAGACACAGCAAAAGCCAAACATGATGAGGACTTGCTGTCAGCCACAATCCATCCTCCAACACAAAGTTCCCAGTAGACTTGTCTCATGTGCAAGACCCAGTCCATGTGATTGCATCTACTCCATAAATAAAGAGAAAATATGTGTCCTTCAGCAAAAACTGTTGTCTTTCAGAGTCTAGTCTCTGCTTTTTTTTTTCCATGTTCACTCAGCACGGTCCTCTCAACTAGAGACTACATTTCTCAATTTCCCTGGCTAGAGAAAGACTTGGGCAGTGAAATGTAATGAGCATGCTGCTCATCCTCAAGGTTGTCTCTTAGAGACTAAGCCCCTTGGATGGACTTCCTCTCATTCATTGGCTGGAAAATGTCAGCAACTGAAACCATCTTTGAAGCCATTCTTTGAAAACATTTGTAAGTCCTTCATAATCTCTAGGACACAGCTAATTTTTATAAAGGCCACACAGTTAAATTAAGTGTCAACTACCACTCATGCATTTAATATATGTTTAAAAGTATCACAAATACCAGCAGTTGCTATAATAATGAAATTTTAAAAAATTATTTTCTTGGCTACGGAGTTGGCAGGGTGAATGGGATGTCAGGGAGCAGATCTTTTGTATGATTGTTACCCCTATATCAAATCAATGACCAATATAGTTGTCCTTCTAAGTACTAATTGTATTAATTTTAATTTTGCATTTGGGGATTATGGAAATGAGAGTTAGGCTTAGTGGACAGAACAAGGGTGGGCCAGATCTGCATCAGGGCTGCATGAATAGCCTGTGTCCTATATATCCCACTCTAACAAGACAGCATCATGATGTTCCTGATTCCCTGAGTATCAACACAGTCCTTTTGTTTAGCAGCCCTCAAAATATCTATGAATTCCCATTCTACAGTGCATGAATGCATCTCAGGTTTCTTTGGGGAAAAGCCAGGGTAGTGATTTTCAGATATACTTTCCATGGGGTTGCAGGATCCTTACCAAAGAGAATCCAGCCCCCCTAATATCACAGGTGAATGCCATGACACCCAGCCACTACTTTGATCTTATAATTCATTATGGTAATTGCACTCACCAAACTTCTGATGGTTAAGTGATACCATCTGGACTTCATTTGGAGCTATTGTCGTTGCAAGTTCAAGGCAAGCCTAGGCTACATAATAAGATTCCAGGGAAGGAAAGTAAGAAGGAATGAAGGAAGGAAGGAAGGGAGGAAGGAAGGAAAGAAGGAAGGAAGGAAGGAAGGAAGGAAGGAAGGAAGGAAGGAAGGAAGGAAGGAAGGAAGGACCTCATTGTCTTTCCTTTCTGGCCTCTTTGTTCATGTAAAACTATAAAAACTTTTCCAAGAGAAGTAGTTATTAAAATATCCTATTGCAAGAAATGTGCTAATCATAAAATATTGAACAAAGGTAAATAAAATACTTCAATCCTTGTTATTTTAGCAATCAAGATGAGTTTAAGCTGTAATTAAAACACGTATTTCACTGAATGCACTTTTTATATGCTTAGCATGATTGGTTAAATATCTTCAGCAAGCTGGTTTTTTGGTTTAGGGTTTCCAAGATGGGACATGCACTCATTTGGTCCCTTGTTTGGTGTTCTTTCATTGTTTTCATCCCTCACATCTTCCAATTGGGACCCTGAAGCAACAAAAGATGTCTGACTCAGAAACTCAAGTTGTAAATCACAGAATTGCAAATTGCAATATACGGTCCAAAATATACCATTTAGTTGTGAATTGTTAAGAATTTTGGTAAGACAATTTCACAGAACTGGGAAAGAATAGAATCTAAATTTCAGGATGGAAACTTGGAAGTCTGAGATTCCAGGATTAATTTTATTTTGAATTATTCAAATAAAACACTACAAATTTCATTGTATTTAATTCCTACTGTGTATATTTTCAACTCATCTTTATTGAATGAAATTCAGGAGCCTGCCCACTCAGGTCTTGGTATTATCTAAATATGTGCCATGAAAAAAGCAGTTATTATATATTTCCTCTATAGCTTCACTTATTCTTGTGAAATTATAGCTATTAAAATTATATAATCTTCAAAGGGTTACATTTTGGAAACTTTATTATATTCACTGAAAAATATTACACATTATGTTACTCACAACCAATTTTATCCAATTAGTGTTCCCCTTTACTTTTAAATTAATCTCTAATTGTACATTAAACATTGTTGAAAGATCACACCATCTTCAACTTTTTAGCAACCCCTGCAGGGAATTGAGACTCCTGGAGTTAGGTGATGGGAGTATATGATTACATTTGAAGATTTGACAGACTTTTTTTAGTGAACTTCATTAAAACTAACTTCCCTTCATCATTAAAATATATTTCACCATTGTAACAACTTTTACTGATTTATTAGTCCTTGTATGGAGAGTCTTTGAAGCTATGCCTGAAATATCTTTGATCAGAGGTTTGAGAACTTCTAACCAAATGAACACAAGCTTTCTATAGGACTTTATGCTACACAATGGTGGCAACTCACCAATATGGTTTTATAAAATATAATCTTTAATGCATTTATAGAAAGTGTAACAGTACTCTTTCACATCTAATTTGAACACACTGAATGACTGTTGTAACTTTTTTTGTATCTTTTTTTTTCATTTATTCACATGTGCATACATTGTTTCAGTCATTTCTCCACCCTCACCCCTTCCACACCCTTCCCCCTTGTGGTAACTCTTAATTAATTTTTCCACATAAGGGATGAAGTGTTTATGGGTTTTCTATGAATATTTATGTAAGCTCATGGTCCAAACTCATAAGACTTATTCAAACTCATAAAAGTTCATGAATATTTCAACAGAAACTGAGACCATAAAATGAAGTGCTTTGTAAAATTTTCAAGAGCCACAGTAAAGAAAGTTCATGTAATAAATCTACACATTTATTGGCAAGTAAGTGCAAACATGTATATTTCTCCATTCAAAACACATATCACATTTATCTGCTGAGGAGTCTTAGTCCTTCAGGTGTAACCTATCTTTTTAGACAACAGTGCTATCAGCTCAACAACTCACATAAATGGCACATTTTTCAAAAAAACAAATTGATAGAAGGCTAAATTTAATCATTAAGCTTGCAAATTTTAATTACCAAATCTTAAAATAATATTGAGAAATTTATTTTCAATAAATAAATCATGGGTCCATGCATCATCACATGACACACAAAGAAAGAAATGAATTTTCCAACCTGTGGGTCAATATAACAACTATTTATAGGATTGGCTGCTATGTGCCAATACCCTGCTGCTATTTTTATTTCCAAGGGTTGTGCGGACTTCAATAAATATCATAGGCTACATGAATGCCATTGCTATTTTATTTCCAAGGGTTGTGCGGACTTCAATAAATATCATAGGCTACATGAATGCCATATCCCTATCTACAATAACAGAATGAACAGATGGGATTTGACATCACAAGTGCATTTCAAATCCACATTTGGAATTTGTAATTCATGGGTATTAGTTATTATAAAGATATTACTCTACAAATATTGATGCAAGCCAATAATCTTTGTAAATTCTCAATACACATTGACTATTTTGAGCACTTATGGCACATATAATAGTAGCTTATTAATCCATTTATTCAGCATTCAAAGATATATTAATAGCATATCAAACATATTTTAGAGTATACTGTATTCCACTGATTGTTATGATGTTGATACACAATGGTAACAGGAAAAATTGTTTGTCTCATAGACCTGAGCAAACTAATAAATTAATAATGTAGTTCTCTGCAAGGAGACATGCTACAGAAAAAACCAATTAAGGAGAAAGCTTATTGAGATGCAGTAAGTAAGAACAGCTTTCTAAAGAGGCTGAGCTTGAATAAAGGAGCAAACTCATGCATGATCAGTATGAGGAAACTTCCAGACAAGAACAGCAAGGATGATCCCTGTATGTGAGAGAAATGATGTCTAATCTTATGATGAGACAGTGCTTCTGTGTAACCATCACCATTTGGGTTTGTCATATGATCTATCTTTGCAGAACATACACTTCTAATTCTACCTTGTTGACTAGTGGTTGTATAAGCTAGCTGAAATGTGATTCAACTAGAAAATACCGCACTTTGTATACCTAAAGTCAAAGCAAAAGAGAATGCAAAATGTTTTTTCACAATAGTATCCCTCAAAAACTTTAAATGACATGAACAATTATAACTGCAACATCAATATGGACAAAGGGCTTCAAGGTTTTTAGAAAAACAACAGGAACATAGTGATTAGTAATTATTAGTTGTACTGTACTTTTCAGGGTCCCTCCTTTGGAATGTTTGAACAACTGTTTGAACAAATACATATTCAATCCCAGGCTTCAAAGATAACTTAGTTTTATTATTTGAAGTGTATCAAGTGATTCACACACCAGTTCTTGTTAATTTAGGCCATGGTGAAAACACATAAAGCAGATCAAATTATTTTTACATAGACTTTTCAGAAGATAATGATTTCTAACATTGAAAAGTGAGAGGTAGTTCATTTCAACATTCCATAATGAAAACTGTTATTTCTCTAAATTAATGTAAAAAAAGATCAATTTCAAGTGATCAATGACCACTGCCATTTTCCTATAAAATAATGCAGTTTTATAATTGCTTCTTATTTTTAAATAAAAAATCTTATACTGAGCAAACAATTGTCAATTTGACATGAGTCTGTATGTACACTATTAAAACAGTGGCTTTGGGCTGGCTGTGTGGCTCAAGAGGAAGATGTAGAGTGCCTGGCTAGCAAGTATGTGGTCCTGAGTTCAAACTCCAGAACTAGCAAACAAAAAAAAATTACAAGCACTGACTTTCCTGCTGAGTTTATACATTTTAATCCTCCTGTTTGCTCTTGTCTGGTGGCCTCAACTCACCAATCATTTTTGGTGTAGAGGCAGGGCTGAGAGGATGCAGGTAACTCAGGGCACAATGAGCCTGTGAGAAAGCAGGCTTAACTCAGTTCTCACTGCCTTAGGTTGCTGTAATTTCACCTCTATCCAAGTTCTTCCCAAGTGATATCAGAGACCCTAGAAGCACTGAACCATGCCCACTAACCTACTGTTTTTCCTAATCTGGAGACCTGTGGAAGGTGGTGCAGTCCAGGCCTCCTCACCCTCAGCCACAAGACTCAAGGGCTTCAGACACAAGACATCTAGCACCCGATCCCATTTAACTGCATCAGTTTACGCTGCCAAGTCACTGTCCCCAGACACCCCAGATGACTGGAGCAAACTGCATTTTCAGTTTTCTTTCACTTTTTAAATATGACTTTCCTATCCTGGTGCTTGACCTGATTCTGTAGGGGCTCAGTCTTAGAGAGGCATGGAACCACATAGGAAACCACATGCTTGCTTTTTTCCTTTGACCAGTGCCTCTGACCAGTGCTCTGAGGTACAGAGCCCTCCCCTTCTTTCCTGATCAATTTGCCACACACCCAAATTTCTGTCAGTTTGCATGCAAGAGATCCGGGAGGAGCAATGGGACCACCACTCATATACCTATGATGTAATTTTAGACATCAGGTGGTCCTCAAACTTGAAGGATAATACATCCTCCACAGTCCTCCAGGAATATCAAAGTATCAAATCCAACAACAGTGCACCTGTTGTTCACCTTCCTCACTCCCAACCTGCTGCATCACCCCCTTTCCCCTGGCTTTCTAGAGTCCTGATCTAATCCCCAGCTGCTGATATCTGTTTTTGAAGCTCTCTGCTTTGCAATTTCTATAATATTGCTCAGTGAACTCTGGCCAAGTGTTGTTCTCTTAAACACCTGTGTGTACCACACAGCAAAGAGAAAGAATCCAAAAAACTCCCACTCTCCAATCTGTAGCAGAGCTATTGGAGCCAGATACACACATACACACACATGCGTGTGCACACACACACACACACACACACACACACACACACATACCCTCAGAAGACAATTCCGTGAATCTGGAGCTCTAGACCATTTCCCTGGATGAACCAGCCGCTCTACCCAGTCCTGTTCTCCATGCCTCCTTTCCAATGGAAGAGCAGCCCTGGAGAAATCCCACCATTTCCACCCACAGAAGCTTGTGCTGCAATGAGGAGTGTTTGGAGTGTGAGGGGTTTGGGAGGGGACACCTCCATTTTCTTCAGTACCATCCTCGCTGCCCATCCTAGACTTGTCACACCTCTGGTGCTCTCTTTTTCTCACATCACTAGGAGGGATCATCAGGATAGCTTCTTCTAACTTCTGCCCTCAATCTGCAGAGCAAGGGTGACCTCTGAAGGGTTGGGTATTCACAGAACAACAGGGAGTAGGGCAGTGTTCCTCTTTCTCAGTACTGGTCACTTTTTTTCTTGAGTACCACACTTGGATATGTTTGCTATAGAACTTGTCATCTTGGACAACTATAATTCTCCAGTATCATTACACATTTTATAGCCTCTACTAGTTGAGCTACATTCTGCTGAAGCAAATCTTTAATAAAATCCCAACTCATGAAATGATGCTTACCTGACAAATTGATCTATTCCATGGCTAGAAGACAGAGCAGATCATTACTGAATACTGTGAGTCACAAGAGGACATTGATTCTAGAATAATGTTTTTTTCTCTATTTACTCATTTGCTTAACTGTGTCCTCCTGATGGTTCTAGATGTTTGGATGATGTTGTTTGGTTGTTTGGTCACTGAAGAGTTCAGGAAGTTCATAAATAAAACATGACACCTTTCCTTAAAATAGAGTAATTAGTGATCAAGCTACCATTTACTTTACTTGATGTCAACTGTTTATTAGTTTTCTGCTATGTAGCCATTTCACAATCTGAAAGATAAATTAAGGTGTATGTAACAAAATATTAGGAAGAGAGAACTATTTTCTCACCATTTCTGTTATTTAAAAACAAACATTTGTGTAGAGGCACTTGTGGGCCACAGGAGTAAGTTCTGGAGAGTTCCCTAATTCTGCCACATAGAATTTCCAAGTGGCTTTATCCAGCATTGTGCAGGATGGCAGCTTAATCATTGGTCTTTTCTCCCAATCTTGATCCAAATTTAGCCAGATACCAAGACAGTTCAATGGCTCATTTCTCATGATCAAACCAAAGAGAATAATAGAAAGGTAAATGTCGAGTTCTCTTTCCAAGTAACCTCACTTATTCATACTTATGAGACAGACACGCAAATGCATTTGGAAATTCAAATCATAGCATCAAGTGCAGAGTTGTTTGAAAACCAAGCAAAGACTCCAAGTAGAGAAAGATGCTTAAAAGATGAAGAAACTTTCAGTTCACAACATTTATGTTCTGTTCCCTAAGGCAAAACAATGTACCAAATAACATGAATATGTGTCATTTTACTAAAGAAGATATTGCTAAAAATGGAAGGGAATATAATCAAGGGAATATAATTATAATAAATATAATAGAAAAGATGGTGATATGAATGCTTATTAAGTTGTAGGCATGAAGCATGTAAGGAAAATCTTCCAAAGAAATGCAATCCTAAAATATTTTGCTGATGTAGATGCACAGGAAAACCAAATTGCCCACATCTGAAAGGTGCTCATGTCTTTCCAGGCACTCATTCGCCTGCTTCAGTCTTCCATCCATTTCACAGAGGGCTGCATGGTGGAGGGAACTGATGCTCATTTAAATGACTGGGCTTTAGAATTCCTTTTTTTGAATGTACTTCCTCTGAGTAGGAAAGGAAGGATGGAGTTTTTTGTTGGTTTATTAGTTGGTTGAATTGGTTGGTAGGTTTTTGTTTGCAGTTTCTTTTTTTTTGAACAAGGGTCTTGCTATATAACCTAGGCTGGCATTGAACTCACAATCCTCCTACCTGCACCTCCTGCTGCTGCCTCCTGATTACTGGAACTACAAGGGTGCACCACCACACCCAGACTATAGTTGGTTCTATTTCCTTTGAATGTAGGACATATAGTGGTCAATAATAATGTTGAAATGCAACTGTCTTATGAAAACAGTAACCCATGGCTTCCAAACCTGGTTTTCATTGGACAGCCACTATTTCAGTGGTCAGTCTTGGTCCATCACCTGGTTTTACCTAGGCCTCCCTCTTAGGGAGGCATGAGAGAGTCACTCCTCTCTGGATGCAAGCAGAAACTCATAAAAGTAGAAAATATCTATTCCCTCAAGTTTCCGAAGGAAAAGAGACTTAACCTATCAAACAGACCAGAGATTCTAAATGAAACCCTCTTTACCAGTTCTAAAGCCTACCAGTTATTCCCACAATCTTGCCCTTGTGGAGATCCCATCTCAGCTGTGGGCTGGCAGGAACATTGACATAGTAGACTTCCTAAGAGGTACATGGATGGTCTATATGGTTTGCAGATGCAATGAGAGTATCTCATCATGTTTGGAAATTCATAAGCTAGGAAAAGCCAGTGACAAAGTGTCATGGGTAGCTATTTTGCTGGAGTATCCCCTTTTCTTTGTTTTTGGTCTGGCACAGTGTTAACTATACAACACCTTGCTGTTTAAATTGTGTACTCACCTTGAAAAGACATGCAGTTTGGTCTATTTCTCTCAAAATAATATTAGCACATGACAAGCATCAAATATTGTTGTCCTTGTGCTACAGGAAACAACTATAAGGAATGTCTGATTCACATGACAACTTAGAGGTTTTCATGAACTCTTTCTGCACAGCAGTCATTGTGCTGTAGGAAGCCTGGGGTAGAGACCAGAGCAGCAGAAAGATTTATAGGCCAAGGTATGCATCCTTGATCTACCACCTGTACCGCTGAGAACAGTTATCTGTGACTGTAACAACATCCACTTCCAAAGACCCATATGAGCATTTAAAGATACCTGGCTGCTAACTGTCTAACCAGAGCTGGCATTAAAAGTTGTCCTATCCCTTCTCTTTCCCATGAACCTGGAGGTACAAGAAAATGCAAGATTCCCATTTGAGGGAAGCTGCAGTTCCTTAGAGAGCATAGGAATTGAGTTCATAAAATGCAGTGCAGTCATGAGGACAATTATGTAAAGCTGGAGACCCAATATCAGTTACTACCAAAAGCCCATAATTATGCCTCAGTCAAGGAGATGGTTCACTACGTGTTAACCATGATTTTGGAGGAGAAACCCTCCCACTTGGGCTCAGCTTCCTCCTTGGTATGTACTGTTCATCAAGGTCTCTCACCCAAGTTCACTGGCACCTGCTTCTAGATGTTTGAAACACCCCCAAGTAGGCTTTATGAGGCTTCTTCCCTTCCCCTTCTTCCTATTCCCACACTTGCTTTGGCTCAGAATTGTAACTAGGAAAAGAAGACTCCCTGATATCACAGCTTAGTAAGGAACAAAAGCATCCCCAGTGCAAAGGACCATCCATTGGATGTCCCTTATCACATGCTGGGGACACAGGAAGGCTGAGTTTCTTCAGTTGGGGAGGTCTGAGTCCCTTAGGCCTGCCATCCTAGACTTTGGGACTGTGAACAGGGACAATGGGACATTTGCAGGCTCTTGTTCCTCTTTTGGATTTTGTCCATTTGAGGATGACTTCTAGCTGGATGTCATTACATTACTGACTCCATTGAACCATTCATAATGCTGATATTTGACCTACAAGAAATGGCCTTTGTATGATCCAGCCTGATGGCTCTTATTCAACCCCTGGGGCCTCAACTCATACTCTAATTACTCCCGTATTATCTCCTGCATGAACCTACTTGGTTAGATACTCTCATCTGGGCTCCCAGAACACTCTGAAGTGGGCCATGGCACTTTGTGCACAGCATTAGGATTACAGGGCATCTGATACTCACTTCTTAGATGGTTGAACACATGGCCAGCATAGGGAAAAGTCTTACTCCCTGTGTACAAGCCAGGGGACAGAGATTTCAAAACAACTGTGGACTGGCTCCATATTTGTTCTCATCAAGAATAAGTAGTTAATATGTTACAAATTATCAAGTATTCAGTTATGTAATACATTCACATGCTCTCATACATATTTTTAAATAATTTTGTGGTTAAGATGTTAATATTTGTGGAACAGACATAAAAACACAGGCTTATAGTTTTGGCTACTCATGAGACAAATATAGGATTGTGGTCCAAGACCTGATGGCACAAAAGCAGCAGACCTCATCTGAAAAACAAACTAAGAGCAAAAGGACTGGTGCACGAGTCAAGTGATAGAAAGTGTGATAGAAAGCCTAGGAAGTGTGAGGCGTTGAGTTGAAACCCCAGGGCCACCAAAAGAAAAAAAAAAAGATTGTAGTATTCCTATATTTTTAAATAAAAATGGCTTTAAGCCATCAGCTTCATCTTTAAAGTTTATTTTATCAACTGTCAGATAAAAATTATATACATCCATGGTCACAACTTAATGTTTCAAAGCATATAAGTACATTGGAGTAGGTAAACCATGCCAATTAACATATTCATTACTTCACAGACTTATGTTCATGGGTAAAAAATTTAAAATTCACTTGCTTAGCAATTTTCAAATCCAAACTCTCATTAATAACTATAGTCGCCATGTTATACAATAGATCTCCTGAAATTACTCCTCCAATATAGATGAAATTTCACATCTTTTATCAACATTTCCCCAACCCCCCACCCCTGCACTTTGCTCTTCGTTGTCACCCTTGAACATGGCTTCTATGAGCTCCACTGGTACATTCCACACATAAGTGAGATCATGAGTTATTGGGCTCTTGGTGCCCATCAGCATTATCATCTGTGAGGGAGAAGGACAGAGGTTAAGCAGGACCTGGGGCCTTCTCACAATTTTCCTGGAAAGTCAAACAAACTATTCCATGTGGCTGAGGCCAAAATAACTCCTTAAGAACTACTTAACACAAATCAACATCCTGCCCTTGAGCAGACATAGTTTGCTACCCTGAAATACTTGTATGAGCAGGGATTGGGCTTCTGAAAATTGTTTGGAAACCACTTAGCTGAGGATCTAGGCAGAGGCACAATGCTCACTTACCACTGCAGCTGATCTCTAGGAAGAAAACAAATGACCCAGCCCAGGCAAACAATACACATCTATTTCCCGAGCAGTTAACCTAGAGTTTACATCATGGCTATTATATAGAAACTTGCCTGTAGTGGGCTCCATGAAACACTGGTGTGGAGGGCCTGGACTAAGCACTCTTGGTCAAAACCTGCTTTGGTCTGGGGACTTCCTCCGTACTGGGTTCTAATGTGAGTCACTGATTTTAAGGGGGGGGGGCTAACTTTTTGTTTTTTACTCATAGTCCAAGTATTTTCATTTTTAAAATTGCTTTCATTTTTTTAAATTCATGTAAGTGACATTTTATTGTTATAGATTTTTTAATAAAAAATTTTGTATTTTAATTTCACACTATATACTTTACCTGATAATTTTGGGGTCCCCACATCTGTTTTACTTTTTTTGCTTGCATTTAGTGGCAAATGAATTTGGAAGAAAAGAAGGAAAAGAGAAAACACTTCACTAGATTTCCTTCTTAATGAGGTGCTCAATGCCATAGTGTTGTTTATTGGTCAATCATTATTAGCATTGTTATTATTATTGCTATTATTATTTGCATTAATGATATTTTGAAATTCAGGGCTTCATGCTTGCTAGGCATGTGCTGTCTTACTTGATCCACAAGTAGGCTCTCCTGTTTGATCCACCCATTGTGCTCGGACAAGGCAGGTCCTTAATATTTTAGAGTGAGTTTTATGAATTGGTTATAGTTTGATGAGGGTGGCTTTCCTCCCAGAGGTTTCACATCCCAGTCTTATTTTTGAAGCCATTTGGAATAGGGGTCTAGCAGAAAGGCATGATGAGACAAAGAGTGGGGGTTATGATGGTAAAATGGAAGTTTGATTTGAAATGATTCAAGTTAGTCTTGAATGATATATGGCCCTTTTGGTTAATAAAGATATTATTATGAATTCAGGTTACTGAGTGCTTGAACACTTAACAATATTCTATGGATGGTTATAACAATACTTTTAATTACATAAGCCTCTTTAGAATTAATTTGGAGAGACTAGCTTTTAGGTACAGAACTTCAAATGTATTTCCTCCAGATAAAGGAAAGATCAGGGGAGAGTATGTTTTTTATGATGTCAAGTATTTGTTCTCTTGAAATTATTGGTAAAATACTGCCTTGGCTATGATAGAAAGGAATTGATAAATGTATAAGGTTTGGAATGTAAATTTTAAGGTGTTAAGTTTTATTTAAAATGCTTAATATCATCCAACTCTCATTACTAAACAGATCAACCAGACAACAAATTAGTAAGGATATCCTTAAATGAATTAATACCATCAATAGTGAATATAATTTAACAAAAATATATAGTCCTATGACAGAATACTAGACATTTTCCACAGCATCCCATGAACTTTTTAGAAAATAGATCACATCCAAGGTCATAAAGCAAAGCTCAACAAAAATATTAATATAATTCCCTGTATACTAATGACCATAATGGAATGTAGCTTGAAATCAATGGCAAGGAAAACATCAAAAGCCATTCAAAGTGATGAAGATTGAAGAATGTGCTTTGGAAAACCAATGAGTCATTGAAGAAGTTAGAAATTATGTAATTGTAGTTCATGAAACAAAATGTATGTGTTTAAAAGAGTTTTCCTAATTTAAGCAAATCTAAGGCAAAATTATGACTTAAATTCCTAATAGAAAAAACTAATTATGCAACTTATAATTTTTTAAAATAGTAAGCCCTTAAATGAAAATGAAAAGAACCTGAAGATTCCTTTTAAATAGTAAAATAATCAAGAGAATTTTTGGCTAGAGTTTTGAGAGACTTACAAGCTTCGTGTTAGTGGAATGACTGAGGGATATAAGGGGAGGAAGATGGAGGTAAAGAAGTTCTTAATATTTTAGCTTCTTGCTGTCCATAGGGTGAGAGTAAAATGGATAATAAAGAGAGCTTTGTGCCATGAAAGTTAGATGTCTGGGGTCTGTAAACTTGGTGTTTGGAGATTATTTTTCAGAGCTGTATAAATTCTTGTGTCATGTGTCTCAGATTGTCTCTGCCTGTGGGGAGCTCAGAGCCCCTAGTGTTAGGAGACCAACCATTTATGTACTACATTCAGATGAGATGGGAATGGTCTTTGTGCCTTAGGGTTGAGACATGTGACAAAAAGGGATTTGGGATCAAAAGTATGCTGCATATAAAGACTGACTTCTTATGAGCATTACCCCCAGGAGCCACATGATCTTCATTGGGAATCAGAGTGAACATAGCAACACCACATGAGGACCACTTCCTCATCTATCAGGATATTTATGATCAGTTAATGTCCACTGTCATGTATAGTTTGCCACTTACTTTAAACCAAGGTTTTTGACTGCAGTCATCTAATGTATGCTCATAACTGGAATGAAAAAAAAAAACCTCACAAAAACAGTGTATCAGGGTACAATTTATCTGCCTTAAAATGTTCCTCTTCCCTTGTGCCTGACCATTATAAAGTATCACTTAAACTGTACCTAGATTCATACACTACTTCAGAGTTGACAGAATCTCTGGAACATCCATCATTTCATTTCTAGTGTGGAAACATTGGAGGATATCCTTAGTTTACTACTGTATATGAAGATCACCAAAAGTGACAATAAAAGAGGTTATCATTATCTCAACAATGAAAATTTCACATAAATTTGCTGGGCAAAAAAAAATGTAAAACCTTCTATTCATTAAAATTGCTAGGACTACATGCGTTATTATCAAAGCATGTGTGTCAAAAGCATGTTAAGTGGGGGATTAAGAACACCCTCAATTCTCAGCTTTCTAGATCAAAATAAGACATCCTTTATTGTGATTTAAGCTCGTATCAGTGCTTAACTATCTAGGAAACATTTTAGTCTTGATATTTGAATAAATGTGGAACTTTTACCTGCTTCTGAGAAAGGCATTATGCAAAAACAAATAATTACATGTTTCTTTCCACACATTTAAAAATTCCCAAGCATCGATTCTTGATTCACCTATACTAGCCTTTACTACTGCAGATGTCTACTCACACAGCCTTGTAAAACTACTCATTCTTGAGAAGAAAGCTATAAAATTCTACCCTGAATGTCATAGAGATGGACACAATCAAAACTGTATGGTACTTTTCTTATGTTCTACCTGTATGAGCATTGTTTACCAGCCATCACACAATGAGAAGCAATGCTTCCTACAAATATGAAGGAGCTATGGGGATAAAGGCATGTATGGTTAAAAAAATTGGGGAGATAGAAGCACCCCATAATGATTTATTAAATGCTTGAAAATAGTTAGAAATCCAATGTGTAAATGTGGTTTCACCTCATACCTAAACTCTAGTCAATATCAAATGAGGCAACAAGCACAAAACATGGGAGACCTCAGGATAGGTGCAGCATCATTGCTCCTCTTCCTATTGTAGATGAAATCATCTGCATTGTGCTAGCTCTAATTTATCACTCACCTGTATATAAGCAAGCTTCTGTCATAAATTTTTTCTGCTTTTTTTATTGGTCCTGTAGGAAACCTGAAAAAAATATAGGAATATGTTTCAGGATACAATTGCTCTTCAAGGACACTTGCATTGAGATGTGAACAATATCATTGTTAAGGGACCCTTGAACTCTACCTGGATATGTCAATTAATGTGGACTTGATTGTAAAAGTAAAGGGGGCTCTCATTTCCTGTGTGGACACCTGCTTCTTTCTGGGCTGATGGGACCACAGCAATAACAAGGAAAGCTAATATGAACATTCTTTGAATATTCACCGGTTCAAAATAACATTTTAAACAACTAAAGTGCTTAATCTTTGGTCTTAAAATTAATAACCACAGTGTCAGCATTGATTCAAGACAGAACAATAAAAATTGGTGACAGGAGGGTTTAGGGAGACAATCACTACTTACCAGTGTTTTTGACAGTCAGAAGTTTCATGCTGTCATGTAAACCCACACTGTCATACACACAAACACCAGCAGTGTTCCAGGTGAACTTTACTGCTTTAGTGTCAGCATGTGCTCTCTCCATAAAAAACATCAAGCAAGTTAATTACTGAATACCTGAAGGAACCTGCCTTCTCAGTAACATCATAGCACACTGTATCATTTGCAGATCCACTTATACCACCTGGATAATTCCAGGTTTCCACAGAGACCTGGAAACTGTCTAATGCTATTCCCTCATCAACATCACAGAGGTGCACAATATGAAAATTATATGAATCCCTGCTAATGTCTCTATCTCTGGGAATATTAACAAAAGTATCAGTATCTATTTGTAAGAATAAAATAAATCATGGTATTGATTGGAAATGTGAAGCCTGTCTTCATGTTTTTGCTGCATACATGCCAAAAATAGAGAGGAATATAAGAACGCTAAAACATTCTTCATATGTATACCTGAAAATAAAAAGGCTTTCATGGGTTTTTATGCACCTTCAGGTACCAGTACATTATGAAGAACATATATTGGATTACACCAAAAACACATGGAAATAACCAGACACACAAACCCTGCTCAACCTCAGGGACGTGGAATGTGAGACAGTCTAATCTGTACTTGGACCACATTATCATCTCCTTCATTATTAGCAATGCTTGGTCATGAAATTCTAAGTCAGGAAATGTTCTATTCTCTTCCAGAGGATCTATGAGAAAATACACACAGGTGTGTTTCACCTATGTTTAAGTAAGCACCAAGACTCTTGATGTACCGTTCAACACTCTGTGGGTTCCTGGGCTAATTCAAGTTTAGTTTTGTGGTCTGAACATTGCATCCATTTGTCACTAATGCCTAATAAGCACCCTATACTAACAAAAATCCTCAAGGCCTAATGACAATGATGCAGGACACATCCATAGCCCAATACACACAGGAATAATGTGAATTTTTTCCACCATATAAAAAGTATACACAGATAGTCACTACCAACATTAAAGGATCACTCATTTGTTACCTGAGCACCTGTAACAAATGTTAGTGACAAGAAGGATTGAGAAAATCCTCATATTAATCTATGCATAGTAAAGACAGATGTTATAGACTAAGATTTGACACCGATCACCACCAATCTGGATGCCCAGAATTCTCCACTTGATGACATTTTTGTCTCCCAGAGATATTGTGACTTGTCTCCAGCAAAGGTATCAGAGAAAAATTTTATGCCACACATGGTTCACAATGACATTGCATCCTTTAAGAATCAACCTACACTACTTGAAGACATTCAGATATCAAGGGGAAATACTTGTAAGATGATTGTACTCTCTTGAGAGTATACCTGCTAATACTCCCAAAGCCTATCTGTATGATGGACTCTTAAGAAGGAAATGGATGATGATTTATGCTTCTAGAAGTTGTCTGTGTCAGACATGCATTTATTACTATCAGGATTACAGTCATATTAGGCCTAGAACTGATGTTATGGGCATTTTAGTGTATTCTTTTGAAACTTTATGCACAAAAACAGTTCATGTATAGTAAGGTGGAAATGTGTTGTGCTGAAAAACAGTCTTCAGATGTGCATTTGAGAATAAGCAATCTTAAGCATTGAATGTGTCATCCTCTCATGCTTCTATGATAAGACATAACTTACAAAAATCATTAAGACAACATGGCAATACCATGTGAGATATAAACTTCTCACCCACTTGAACATTTAAGATTAGAGTTTCTGTACTGTTCTATGGGTTGACTGTTAATTCTTCAAGTAGTCCAACAACAATCTTGTAATTGTTGCCATGTCTTGGTGAAGGAATGTGAAATAAGAAAAAGAAAGCATATAAATTAATGATGCAGGAAACAGCTTGCTCTACCACAACACATTCTCCCCTTCCCTTTCCCTCAACCACAATTATAGAGCACTTAAGGTATAACTAAATTCATAGAGCAATTCAGAGTTTACAAAATTTCAGTGATATGCATCATTGTAGACTGGAACCGTGAACAGTTCTTGAACTTCTTCCTGTTTCCATGTCAACAAAATGATGATAAGCTAGAATAAAGTAAGATTTTGTGAATTTCAAACTGATAATAAATGTCCTTACTAGAGAAACTACAAGTCCACATTCATTAACAGTGTTAGGGGCTCCATTGTTCCTCATCTCAGCACATGCAGCAAAACTAGAGGGTTATGAACACCCTCATTCATTAGTAGTACACGAATGTAAGATGTTTTACTTTGTGATTTATGAACTTATGAGTATATACATATATATGAACAATTTTACTATTGATGATCTCTGTTAGTCACTCTACTTCTTGGCTTGTCTCTGAGAAAAACATTCTGGAAAACATATTTTCTACTTGCATCACCCAATCTGTGCATGTTGACAATTTCTGAATTCACTGCATCACTTTAGGAATCATCAACACTACCTGAATACTGATTGAGATCTATGTACTCATTCCAGTATGGGAACACTTGCTATTTTGAGAGGATACCTGAAAGCATTCTACAGTCAATGTCAAAGTGATCAAAACAAGGAATATTACCTGCATGTTTGTTTAAGCCACTGTCCCTGTGAAAAGTAAATACATATTACTTGTCTACAGGAACACACAAAAAACTGAATTCTTGATAGAAATGTGAAGAAAATGCTCATGTTTTCACCACATAATGGGAAATATGGGGAAAATATAGGACTGCACAAAGCACTCATCAAAGTGAAAACAATGACCTGGATTTCTCTTCATGTCTTTACCACTACAAGCTTTAATGTTACATTGTCAGCAAGCATAGAATAAAATTTGCCCCTTACTAGTCACATTAGGTTGCAATTATGACTTGAAAAGCATGCCTGCAAGAAATGTTAGGCTATAAGTGTCTTCTAAAGATTATACATCTCTGAAATTATGAAGACCTCTTACAACAGATATATGGCACCCTGTTCTGTCCTCATAAGAGCTAAATTTTAAGAGTATAGCTGCACAAAAACATGGAACTACCAGTTGAGGCACCACTCAAACATCCCTGTGTACTGACCATCAGATGGGCTGCACTGTACTATTGTCAGTGAAATGGAATTAAGGCTGATTTTACATGGGCAAAAAAAAAGTTCTCCATGGATTTTGTGATTCTTGAATTTGTCAGACAGAGAATTTTAAGAGCATTTCTGAGGTAAAAGTGTGGCAAAGATCCTTTTAGGTAAGGAAGGAAAGTAGTGATGCATAGAACACCAAGTAGAGTGCATTTGGGAAGTTAAAGCAGAAGTATTAGTTCTTACACAAAAAGTTCTTTATATGCAGTAACAAAGGTTAACGACCTTAACTTAAACCTATTTTGTGGCTGTGGTTTTATATTAGTTCCCTGGTAACTTGTAAAGTTGTTGTTGTTGCAATATTTTTATATTATTTTCCAAACATGATGGCATTGTGTCTGGGGAGGTCTTACCAATAAAAGGTTCTTCTGAAATGGATTTCTAAATTTTGTAACTTTTAAAGGCACGTTTGCCTGAAAGTATTGATGCAACAGTCATTCTTCTTTCTCAGGCACAGTGCTCAAAAAGGATGTGTTAAGAGGAATTTTACAAGAGTTTTTATTGTTCTTGTTTAGTATATGTTATAACGTATTGGGATCTGAGCTACAAAGAATGCATCCACTCCTTTTTCTGAGGTTTCTTTAGTACAACATTTTGTATTATAATCCCATGTCCATATTCAGGATTACAATTGTTCCACACTAGTAGTCCCTACATTTCCCTGCCTTACCTTCCCCTAAAATACTTTTGTTCTTGGACTTAAATTGTCATGGAGAGTCTGTGGTCTGTTGTCAATATTTCAGCATCAAAGCTGCATCAGTCCTGCCCAAAAAGGTACTGACAATCACACTAGTTTGTTAAAAGATGAAATGCAAAATTTAGTCCTTGTACTGTCATGATAGGGTGATATCAGGAGTTGGTGTGCTATGTGTTGGAAAGAAGTTATGTGATAACAGAGAGGACAATATACTATAAACACAACATAAAAATTAGCAGAGATGTAGTAATGTAAACATTAAAACAATTATTATAATTTTTAAGCAGGAGTTCCCAGTAAACATGTTCTTAGAAAATCATTAATGTAATTAGACATAGCATTGATTTGGTTCTTCAACTCCTTAAGGACTGAGGAACCATTGAGATATTTGTGATATAAACACAGCATGAAGATTTAAGGGAGCATTATTTCCTCCCTGGGTAGCAATTAAAAGATTAAGGACATTTTAGTTTGAGGATCATTAGGTTTTCTTATCTTTAATTTTGAATTTAGGAGACATTGCTCTTGAACTAATTCATAGAAGGACTTTTGAGTAAGGATGGTGAGGGATCATACATGCTTTATTTTTTAGTGTTATTGATGGATGACAATGGAGGCTAAGTGATCATATCTGTTCAAAACACATCTTGTTTATTTATGGTTTAATGCTGATGATTTACTAGGTTTGGTAAGGTCTGCTTGGAATATTTGTGTATGTGCTGAAGTGTGACATTACATTTTCTTATCCAACCCAGTGTTAGGAAGGGGCATAGCTTCTTGTTACATACTATTATGTTTTGTCATTAGCTTTTCAGTGAGGTTTTAGAAGAAAAAATTTTTTGTATTTAATTAGTGGCACACCAATTAGTAGTTATGAGTATTAAACATTTTTACAATTAGTGTGAGGGATTTAACCCAACCTTTTAGTGGTATTCCTTATTCATTATATCTGTGATTTTTTTATCATATGGGGTATTGTAAATTAGTTGGAAAATTGTGTTTGATAAGCAGATATAGTAGTCATTCAAAGTCAATTATAATTTTGACATACAGATTAATTTTTACCTTAGGTGATTGTAGAAATTTTAAAGTTTCTTGAGAGTGCATACATTTTGATGACCAATTAATGTTTGTTACTATGAATGAATTTTTATGCTTTGGATATTGTATAGTGTTGTTAACAGGCTGTTTTGTAAAGCTTTATTAGCTATATATAAATTAATTTGCTGTTCAGACATTATCTATTTTAGTTTTAATTTTTGTGTGGGGCTTTAGATTAGCAAAATATTTACACATTTTATTGGGCATTTGGTTCCTACTTATAGTTTGTAGTTTTATGGCATAATATATTTAAACAAGATTGGATTATTTTTATATCCTTAACACAAAACACTTTCAGTATACTGTTTTGCTTTTAACATGTCTGTGTATGTTTATATAGTCAAAAGGTGATATTTGAAACTAGAAGTATGTAAATTAATGCAGTTTAGAAACTAAGAACACTAAGTCAACATTTTTACCAAACTATTATGGGAAAAAGGGAATGTATAGTGAATAGGAGCTATAATTTGTCTTAAAAGTTTGTGTAGGTGTTTTATTTGACATTTGGGACATTAAGTGTATTATAAGGTGATTGGCAAGGCACCAGGAATCTAAATATCTTACCATAGTCATTGAAGACTGTGGTCTCATTTAGATTTGGGCTTAACATGGTATTGACTTTCATGAATGAATGACAATAGGCCCAGTTATTATTGTTCTGTAGCGTCTTTCTCTGATTTTGGTCTGTGAATTTTTTCATTTAATTTTTTCCTGGTACTGGTGAGTATTTTTTTTTTGATAAGATCTTTTTGGGAATGTCATATTTGTTATTTGGAGGACTCATTTGACTCAAAGGAATGGCATAAGATGCTTGATGTTTAGATGGATTGTGGCCCTAAAAGTAGTCAAAATATTTTTGTCTAATAATGTAGTTGGCCAATTTGTTAAATGAGAAATTATTGTGGTAAGAAATTGAAATGTTTGTATCTATGTCTGAGGAAAGGTGTAAAATATTTGAACTTTGAGATTTTATATACTGTTTTTTTTTAGAAAGTAGTCTAGGGATTTACAATATTAAGCTACAACAGGTAAATTAAGTTTATCATGACTTCTGTTACACTGAGAAATACTTGAGTTATCACTAAGATATTGAAAGATGAATGTTTAGGACTAGATCTAGTGAAACTTTGGGCATCTTTAGTCTTTAAGATCTCCCATCTCAGAGGTAGATGACCAATTATCTCTCCAAATAGAGACATTTGTTTTGGTTTGTCATTATTTGTAGTAGAGCAAATATGTCTTCAGTTCATATGATTCTTTGGTGCAATTACATTTTTACTCTCCCTGGTTTTAAACTTACATTTTAGAGGAATCAGTCAATTTTTGAGAGGTATTTGTGTTGTTTTCTACAAGGGACTTCAGTTTTGTGAGATGTTGTATTTGGTTGAAATTTTTATTTAGCTAATCAGTGGAGTTCACTTTATAGATAGTTCTATTAACTTACTTTAAGAGTGTATGAGTTTCACTGTGATAATTCCATAGTTATATAAAATACACTTTGAACACGTTCACCCCCTTTTATGCTCCATTAGTTCAGCTACCTCTATAGCTCCCCACACCATTTTTCAAATACTGTTTTTGTGGTTTCACTTTGCCATCTTCACAGATATGTGTGAACTACTTACAGGTTTTTGCCCACCAGTACCTCCTCCTTTCCCCTCTCTATCCTCAGAATGATTTCCTCCCTCTAATGTTAAAAGAGGAAAATAACAAAAAAAGAAAACTTGATATTTAGAAATAAAGAGCCCCAATTTTAAATATAGATTAAAAAATGACTTCCTGCAGAAGTAGCTTTATACACACAGAAGAATGAAATAGGTGCCTGAACTCACACAATCTACAAAAATCACTCTGAGATGAATTTAATATCATATTTTAAGTTGAATAGATTGAAATACTTTAGGGTTTTTAGGGCATTGGCAAGAGTGGGTTTGAACACAGATCTGACATCTCAACTGATTTCTTTTACACTCCTGTTACCTTATTGTCATCATACTGACTGTAATCCCAGATTCCACATCTGACCAAAACCATGTGATTTTTTTGTTTTTTGAGATTGACTTATGGTGATCACTATGATGACTCCAAATTCCATCCATTTTTTGGCATGTAACATAATTGAATCATTCATTATGGGTGAATAATTCTCCATTTATATAACACATCATTTTCTTTATCCTTTCATTGGTTGTTGCATCATTTCTAATTCCACAGCTTGGCAATAGTGAACAGTGCTCTGGTAAATGTGGGTTGCAGCTGTTGTCCCTGTATGTTGATATATGATCATGCCAGTAGCAGTATGGCAGGGTCAGTAGGTAGGGCTGCTTTTAATTTCTTTCATTCTTTTTTTTTGATGAGCTTCCATACTGATTTCCATAGCTGTGATATTACTTTACTTTCCCAATAACAGCATATGATTGGATCTTGTTGACATTCCAATAAGAGTGTAAGAGTGACACTTGTTGAAATTCCCAATAAAAGTGTATGCATGATATCTTTTGACATTCCCAGTAACATGAGTGATCCTTTTCACCACATCATTGGAGGCATTTGTTGTTCTTTGTTTTATGGATAATTGCCATTGTGACTGGGCTGAAATGGATATTAGTGTAGTATTGATATACCTCTCCTGTATGGCTAAGCATGTTGAAATCTTTTTCTCATACCTTCATTAGCCATTTGTACTTCTTCTCAGCACTGTGTGTTCAACTCATTTGCCCATTTATTCATTGAAGTGTTTGTTCTTTTGGTGTTTAATTTTCCAAACTCTGTGTATTCTGAATATTAATCCTTTATTTATTGAATCGCTGCTGAAAGATTTTCTCCCAATCATGAATCTGGTAATTGTACCATTTGGTTTGTAGAAATTTTATGTTTTCATTGTTTTGCATTGCCTTTGTCAGTTCTTGCTCTTATTGACTGTGAAACTGGAATCTTTTTCAGAAAACAGTAGCCTATACTTACATGTTACAGTGTTTTCCCTGGCTTCCTCATTGTGTTCAGGAACTAGTAGTTTGGCTCAAATGTTAGGGTGCCTGCCAAGCAAACCTGAAGACCTGTGTTTGAACCCAACTCCTGCCCACTCCCCCAAAAAACCAACAATTATTTCAATCCATTCCAACTTACAATATAATATTAAATTAATCTGAAATTTATTTCTGTAGAGGGTGTGAGTTACAGCACCAGTTTCATTCTTCTATGTGTATATGTAATCAGTTTTGCACAGTCATTTTTTATCTATATTTAATATTGGGATTCTTTACTTGTAAATATCAGGACTTCCTTTCTGTTACTTTTCTGTGTTAACACTTCATTTTTCAAAACTTATGCTAGTCAAAATCCAAAAAGACAAAATATTAATTTTGAATATGAATTTGTTTTTCAGTTTTTGTCTCTTTTTATAATTTGTGAGTCATTTTGGTGTTTGCTGACTTATGAGAAGGCATTTTCAAGATGTTTGTCCTTTTTTAAAGTTATATTTGAATTTAGTATATTTTTAATGTCCTTTTCAGTTGACCCAGAGACAGAGTAAGACTTTTCTTTTTTAAGTGTGCAATGTTTAATTTTTTAAATAATTAATGGTTTAATGTATTGACTGTTTTCTGCTTTAATCGCACAGGTAATAATGGAACTTTTCAAGTTGAAAATTATACTCTAAAACTGATCATTTTAATTTGGATCTATATTGGGATCCATAACTGTTTTTGCTGTTTTCAATGGCTCTTTGACCAAAATATCATAAGCATAATTGTTAGTAATTGTACAAGTTTTGTGTTTATATTTAGAAGTATAGTCAACTGAAACTGTGATTTGTAATCCATCCAGGTTAAGTTAAAAGTAGTAGCTTCGAATTTATTAATACTCTTTCAGGTCTTTTGAGAGTCATTTGAGCTCAGCTCAAAATATGTGGGTTAAGGAAGTAGTAAAATATAATTGTATTATTATTTAGTAATTTGTGTTACATCTTAGGAGATATATTTTATTTGTTTTTGGGTTGTTTGAAACTTTATGGTGGGTTGTTTGAGTGGGGAATTATTGTAGTAAGGAAGGGATACAAAACTGAAGCAGATAAGGTGGAATCTGATTGTGGATGATCTGCGAGATGGAGGAGAAGAGTCCTATGGCCAGGATTAGATGAAATGGACAGAGAGACCCTGAAGTATTAGGGTGGTAGTAAGACTGGGAGTAGATGGAGCTTTTAGTAATCTTGTTCTTGTTGTTTGTCATGTTTTAGGGGGTACCTATAATACAGGAGGTGTTTTCAAGGCTTTTTAATTTTTTTTTCCATTTTTTGAACTATCCAGGATCCAACTCGGGACCTTTAACATAGAGTAAAGGATCCTCCCACTTGAACCATGTCACCAACCCTTTTGGGTTATTTTATTTTTTGGAGTTAGCATCTCTCTAAGTTTGTGTGAGTTGGTAAAATGTCTATAAATACTTTTTGTAAACTATGTATGAATATAAAAATGAATTAACTTTGATTTTTATTCATAGACAAAATATGTTCATTAATCTGTATATGAAATTTCTTGTATGAGAATTTTTTTAAATCAAATGTTTATATTTTACTTTCTTTAGTATATATTTTAGCAGATAATTTTGAGGAATGATAAGAGGCTCATACATCTATTTTACTTTATTGTTTTCATTTGTTGGAAAAAGAATTTGAAAGAAAAGAATGGAAATACAAGATAGTTTATTAGAACTCCTTCTTAATTAGGTGCTCAAGAATGTTGTGTTCATTTTTTCTTAGTTTTCTACTATTATTATTATTATTATTATTATTAATTTTTTTGCATTGCAGGAATTTTCAAGTCAGGACTTCCTGCTTGCAAGGCAGGCAGTGCTTTGACAAGGGTAGGTCTTTAATATTTCAGAGTGAATTTAGTGAATTTATTTCTGTTGAAATTATGGTAAGTAGTTATCTTGCCTCAAATGGACAGCACTGAAAAATGTAAAATATTTGAAAGGTTAATTTAAAGGAGTTAGTTATTTCTTAAGAAAGTTTAACAATTTTATGTAAAATTAAGATGGAGTTAGTGTTTGTGATTTTTAACTTATTTATTAAAAAGGTTTGTCTGATTAAAGGTATAGTTGCCATATACGGCCCTTCTTTTTACATAATCTTGGTCATTTTATCAGAAGAGGGCAAGGGAAACAGTTCCCAGACCATGAGATCAGTTGTGATTGGCAACAATAGTTTGGATTTTGTAAAGAATTTATATATATTTGTTTTTCTTTCATGTGAGTTTAAGACTATAGCATGGTATAATAGCTCACTGACTATAAATAAAACTGACTAAGATAACAAAAGTAAGACTGACTAAGATAACAAAAGTTTAAAATTGCCTAAAAAATTATAGCTATTTTAATATAAGCAAAAAACAAAAATGAAGAAAGAATATACCAAGACCCAACTACAAATATATGCACTAAACATTGGTGCCCTCAAGTTTGTCAAACAAAATTCAGAGCTTAAGGAACAGATAGATCTACATACAGTCATAGGGGAATGATTTCAACATCCAAGTCTCATTAACAGACAAAACACTCACACAAAAATTAACAAAGTCATCCTAGAAATAAATATTACCATGAACAATATGGACAAGGTAGATATTTATAGTGTGCTCCATCCTAAGGAAATAATTTATACATTTGTCCCAGCAGTCCAAGAAACTTTTTCAAACATAGATTACTTCCTAGGACATAAAGTATACCTCAACAAAAATACTGAAATACTTCCCTTTATCCTAATACACCAAGTGGAATGAAATTAAAAAATAATAGCAAGGACACCCACAAAAGCCACTCAAATTGGTGGAGATTGAACAATTCACTTTGAACACCCATGTGTCATTGAAGAAATTAGGAAAGATATCATGTAATTGTGGTTCAGGACAAAAAGGCATATATTTAAAAGTTTTTCCCAAGTTAAGCAAATCCAAGGCAAAGATAGGACTTAAATCCCTAACAAAATAACCTACTTATGCAATTTATGATTTTTAAAATACTAAGATCTAAAAAGAAAATGAAAGTAAATGAGAGACTCCTGCTATTTATCAAAATGATAAAAAGGCATTTGTGGCTATAATTTTGACAGGCTTAGAGATTTAGTGTTACTGGAGTGATTGGAGAATGTATGCAGAGAAGATGGAGGCAAAGAAGCTCTTAATATTTCAGCTTTTTGGAATCAATAAAGGTAGAGTAAAGTGGATACTATGGAGATCTTTCTGACATGAGAGTTAAATATCTGGGGTCTCTAAACTTGCTGTTGGGGGATTTTTTTTTCAGATATTTATAAATTCTTGTGTCATGTGTCTCAGATTGTTTCTGCCTGTGAGGAGCTGAGTGATGCTGTTTTTAAAAGCTCAAACATTTATGTATTCCTTTTAGGAGAGATGGGTACTTTCTCAAAGACTTGGAATAAGTCATGTGTCAGAAAGGGAATTGGGCTCAATAATGTGATACATGTGAAGTCTGACTTCTCATGAGTGTTAACCAAGTTTCCACAGGGATTCCACTGGGAAAAAGAAGGAACATGGCATCACCATGTAAGGCACTACCTACTCACCTATCAGATTATTTAAAGTCAGACTGCTTCCACTTTCATGTGTAGTTTTAGCCTTACTTACTTATTTCCAAAGTTTTGTCTACAGTCCTCTAATATTCACTGCTTTCTCATGACTGGAATAGAAAAAAAAATACATGTTTCAGGCTGCAGTATTCTCTAGAAGGATCCACACAATTCCCTTGCCAATGAACACTATGAAATGTCACCTAAACTACACATGTATCATTGTCCATTTCAGAGTTGATGGAATTTCAGGAACATCTTTCATTTCCAGGCTGAAAATATGGAGGATATCTTGCTTCCTCCTGTATGGGCAGAACCCACAATTCCCTCAGCACTGAAAGTTTCAACATAAATTTACTTTATTAAATTGTTAGGGCTAAAGTGTTCTTTATCAAAGCTTGTACATCAAAAGCATGTTAAAATCAGTAATTTCTCAGCTTTGTAGATGAAGATAAAGATCTCCTACACTGTGATTTGGGTTCATACCAGTGTTTAATTATTTAGGGGACATTTTATTCTTAATGATCTTTAATTGAATTTGAAACCTTTACCTGCTTCTGAGAAAAGCATGCTGCATAAAAAAATATGTTTACATGTGCCATTCCACATACATTAGAAAATTCCCATGTCTTTGTATCAAATCATGATCCCTCTATACTAGCTGCACTCTTGCAGAGGTCCACTCTGGTAGTCTTGTAAAATTACTCTTAATCTCCTGAGAAAAAGTTGAAAAAATTCAACCCTGATCATCACAGAGAAGGGCACAATCAAAATTATATGGAACCATTCTTGTGCCTCTACCTGTATGAGCATTAAATGAACAATGTCTCTCAACAATCATGTTAAGATATATAATGATTCCCAGAAATACTAAGGAGCTATAGATGATGAATGCATGCATGGTTAAAAAGCTTGGTAGAAGAGGAGCACCTCATAATGAGTAAATAAATATACTTGAAAATAGGAAGAAATCCAATGACTGAATGTGGCTTAATCACATATTTATACACTAGCCAATAAGGAAAGAGGCAATGTGCATAAAGAATCAATGACACCAGGTTAGGCCCAGCCCCTTCATCTATTTGTATATTGAAGTTGAGAAGATCTTCACCATGCTGTCACAATTTTATCACTCCACTGGTATTAGCAAACATCATTTAAAATTATTTTCTGCTTTTTTCAGTGGTCTTGTAGGAACCCTGAGAAAACATACATGAGCATGTCTCAGGATACAATTGCTCTTCAAGGATGCCTGAATTGTGATGTCCATAAAACCATTGTTAAGGCATACTTGAACTCTATATAGACACACAAATTAATATGAAATTGATGGTGTCATAAAAGGAGCACTCATTTCTTGTGTAGACAACTGTAAAAATTGTGCTTATTTCTGGCCTTAAGGGACCACAGCAATGACAGGGAGGCACAATACAATCATTCCCTCAATACTAATCTGTTCAACATAACATGTTATGACACTAAAATTCTTACTCTTTGGAAATTACAATTTACAACCATCATGAAAGTACTGATTCAATCCAGGAAAACCAAAATGTGTGACAGGAACATTCAGGGTCACAGTCATCACTTAACCTGTTTTTGGTTTGCAGAAGTTTTGTGCTGTCATGTAGGCCACTGTTGACACATAAGCAAATATCAGCTGTATTCTATGTGAGGACTTTATTGGTTCACTCTCAATCTTGGCCTCTCCCTACAAGAAACATCATTGCAAACCAATTAGGTAAAGAGTTGAAGACACCTGTGTTCACAGTAATATCCTTGCTCATGTTATCATTTTGGAATCCTTTTTAAACTACATGGCAGGTTCCAGGTTTCCACAAACAGAGACTTTTAAAAGACCCATTGTTTTCTTAGAAAAGCCTAGAGATCTCGCTTGGTTATCATCACAGACATTGACAATATGAACATTAAGTGGATCCCTGCTAATTTCTCTATCACTGAGAGCATTAACTACATAGTATCTATCTAAGGATGCAAGAAAATCTTACTCTTAATTAGAAATGTGAGGCATATATTCATCTTTTCACCACACATAGTCCAAAAATTGGGAGAAATATAAGACTACAACAACATAATCAAATGTATATCACAAAAAGGGCTTTTCATGTGTGAGTATGGCACCTTTGGATACTTACAAATTAGGCAGGACATACATTGGATTACTGCAAAATCATGACAATAACCAGACACACACATTCTGTTTAATCTCATATATATTTCATGTCAGTTAATCTGCTTTACACTTGGATCACTTTATCACCTACCTCATTATTAACAATGCTTGACCAACATTCTTTCATAAAATGCTCTATTCTCTTTCAGAAATCCTATGAGAAAACATGCACAGATGTGTTTGACAAAACAAGTTGCTGTACCAGCCCACATATGTGTTATCATGAACAGCATCACTTTGCTATACCTTCCATCTTTATATGGATTCCTAGATTAATTCAGGTTGAATTCTATGCTCTGGTCATTACATCCATTCTTAATCTGTATCTATGAATATCCTATATTTGCAAGAATTCTCAAGGCCAATAAAAATGACAATGATCCCAAACACAACAATGCCCCAAATACACCAGGAATAATGTGTGTATAGGAAGTATATACATGGTCACTATAAACATTAACAGATCAGTCATTTCTTACCTAAACACTTTTAACAAATGTAAATGATAGGAAATATTAATCTACATATAGGAAAGTCATAAAATTTATGGTAAGATTTGACTACTAGCACCACTAATCTTGATACCAAGCACTCTGTACTTGAGGACTTTTTGTCTCCCAGAGATATCTTCTTCTGTCTCAGACAAAATATAACAGAGAGTTTTTATGTCATATGTAATTCACAATGTCATTTGCATCATTAAAGATTAAAGCTCTACTACTTGAAGAATTTTGGAAATCAAGAGAAAATACTTATAAGACAACCCTATTCTCTTGAGAGTACACATGCTAATATTCCCAAATTCTATCTCCATGATAGATCCTTTAAAAAGGGCCTGGATTTTGATTTATGCTTCTAAAAGATGTCAATGTCAAATATATGTTGATTTTTATCATGATTACCATCATTTCAGTCCTAGGCATGTTGTTATGGATAGATTCAGGTTTTCTTTTGATCTCTACATGTACAGTAGGGTAGAAATATGTTATGTTCTAAACAGTCCTCAGATGTGCATTTGAGAATAAGATATCTTAAACATTGGACATGCCATCCTCTAATGCTCCTATGCTTAGAGATACCTCACAAAAAATCATTCAGATAACATGGTAATACCTTGGTGAAGCATAACATTGTCACATACATGGATATTGTAGATCAGAAAGTCTGCATGATCACTTGATGTGATAGTGACTTCTTAGCAGTTACCAGTGCACCAACAGCATCCTGTTGGCATTCTTGTGCCCTTGTTAGGGGAATATTATAAAGAAAGAATATGAATCAATTATTCAGGAAACAGCCTGCTCTACCAGGATATATTCCTCCCACTTTCCTGGCTCTCAGCCATTATTAGGGAACACTTAAGCTCTATATAGGTTCATGTAGTAATTCAGAGTTAACAAAAGTTCAGGATCTCCCCAAAAGCTAGACTGGAACCATGAAAAATTCTTGATCTTCCTGTGTTGCCTAGTCAAAAAATAATAATAAACCAGAAAATCATAATTTCTTCAAAGTTAATTATAATTTCCTTGCTAGAAAAGCTACAGAGTGATACTAATTGTTAAGGGCTCCATTGTTCATCCTCTAGGCATGTGCACCAAAAGTAAAGAGGGGTTATGAAATCACTCATTTCCTTAATATTACATGGATATAAGATGCCCTACATTGTGATTTAGGATGTTGTGAGCACTTACCTATGTAGGAGCAATTGTACTCATGATGATCTCAGTACATCACAGTACTCCTTGACCTGTCTCTGAGAAACACATCCTGGGAAATGCATTTGCTACTTGTCCCAACCTATCTGTCAATATGAAAAGTATTTAATTTATTGTATCACTTTAGGAATCTTCTATATGAACTGAATACTTACAGAGGTCCATGTACTCAATCTGGTATAGGAACACTTGCTATCTTGAGAGCATACCTATAAGCATTCACAATGTCAAAGTGATCAACAAAAGGAATATTACCTGGATATCTGCTAAAACCTATATCCCTGTGAGAAATGAATGCATATTATTTGTCTGCAAGGACACACATCAAACCACACTTGATAGAAATGTGAGTACACAATCAAGTTTTTACCATATACATGGGAAATAAGAGGACATATAGCACCATACATGGCATGCATCAAAGGGGATATAATGAAAATCACCTGATTATTACTCACACTTTCACTAGTATATGTTTAACATACATTATCAGCAAGCATAGAGTAAAATATGGCCCTTTCCAATAATTACTTTGCAATTATGGTTTAAGTATTTTAATGGAAAAAATGTTGGTAAATATGTCTTCTAATTATTAATTACATATCTCTGAAATTATGAAGACCTCTTAAGACAGAATGTTCTATCCTGTACTCTCTCAACAAGAGCCAAATGGTAAGAGCATAGGTTCATGAAAACATGACAATACCAATTTAGGCATCACTCAAACCTAAGTGGATACTGAATATCCAATGAGCTGCACTGTACTATTGATACTGGAGTGAGGCAAGGAAAGTTTTCACATGGACCTTGACTTACTGTCCATGGATTTTGTGATTCTGAAATGTGTGGAGAAAAGAATTTTAAGAGTATACATGAGCTAAAAGTATGCCAAAGATTCTATTAGGTAAAGAAGAAAAGTAGTTAGACAAAGGACAACAGGTAAATACACACCAAATGGACTGCATTTGGGAAGGTAAAGCATATGTATTAATTCTTTTGCAAAAGGTTCTGTACAAGTACTAACATAGGTTAATGACTTTATCTTAATTCTAGATTGAGTGTTGTGTATGTGTTAATTCTCTAGACACTTGCATTATTTTGCTTTTGTTGTTGTAATACTTTGACATTATTACACTAGCATGAAGGCATTATATCTGGAGAAGACTTACAAATCAAATGATCTTATGACAAGGTTTACTATATGAAATAACTTTCAAGGTCATATTTTTGCCTGAAAGTATTTATGCATTAGTCATTCTTCATTCTTGGTACACAGTGCTCCACAAGGACAAGTTCAGAGGAATTTTAGAGAAACTTTTATTTGTTCTTGTAGCTTAGTATATATTGTGAGTTAATAGGATTTCTGCTAGCACTAATGAATCCAATGTTTTATTTGAGGGTTCTTTCATGCAGTATTTTATTTTGTTATCCCACATCCATATTCTCGCTTGCATTTGTTCCATGTTACTTGTCCCAATTTTACCCTACCTTATATTTCCCCTAAATGACATTGGATCCTTGATCTTAAGGAGTCATGGAGGGTCTATCATCTGTCCTTATAGCTCTTTTCTGTTTAAAAGAAGCATTAGCCCTGCTTAAAAAGTTACTGCATTCATAGCCTAGTTTGTTGAAAGGTGACGGTCCTAGGCCTGACAGGATAGGATGATACCAGGAGTATGTTGTAGTTTTGTATTGGAAAGGAAGTTATTTGATATTATAGAGAATAAAAGACACCATAAACACAACATAAATATTATCAGAGTGGTAGGTATATAAGCATCTAAACAAATATTATAATATTTTAAACAAGAGTCCCTCCAAAACCCCTGCCTTGTAAAATCAGTAATGTAGGATGTAGAATTAGATTTAGCCTTAAGTTCCTTCTGGAAAACCTTCAGGACTGTAGAGACATTGAGATAATTAGAATATAAACACAGCACCAAGGTTTATGAGGGTATTTCTACCTCCCTAGTGAGCAATTAGTAGGTTAAGGACATTATATTTTGAAGAACATTTGGTTTTCTTACTTTTAATTTAAGAGATCTCTTAAACTGTACCATAGAAGGACTTTTGAGTAAAGAGGTTGAGGGAATGTACATGTTTTATTTTTTAATGTTATTGAAGGAATGGTAATGAAGACTAATTAATCATACCCATTGAAAACAAATCTTGTTTATAATATAATACTGGTTTTTTAAGATCTTTTTGTATCTTTTTTGTGTGTCTATGGAAATCATTTTCCTACCAGCCTTGTGTTAGGCAGGCCTATAGTTTTTTCTTCCATAACTATTACATTTTTTATGAGCTAATCTAGGAGACTTTCAAAGATTTTTTTGTATTTAATTTGTAGCATACCAATCAGTACTTTTGAGTATTAAAAAATGTTTATACTTACTGTGAGGGATTTAACCCATTAATTTAGTATTTTTTCTTATTCTTTTTATCAGTGATTTTCTCTTTTTTTCATGAAGAGTTTTTCTGAATTAGTGGGACTCCCATGTAAAATAACAAGATAAAGTAGGCATTTTATAGTTGATTATAATTTTAAGTACTTATTATTGTTAATTTTTATCGTAAGTGACTGTGGAAATTTTAAAGTCTCTTTTATTTGAGAGTGCATACGTTTTGACTGGATTTGATTTTGAATGGTGTTCTATATTTAGGATGATGTGTTATTAGGCTCTTTTTAAAAACTATTGTTAAGTAATTTAGTTTTACACTTTGGGCTACAGGTTAGTAAGGAATTTCCATGTTTTATTGGACTATTGCTTTCTACTTAGAGCTTATAGTTCTGTGGTATGATGTATTTCAAAGGTGTGGACTATTTTTATATCCCTGAGACAAAAGACTTGTAGTATACTGAGTTGTTTTTAATATGTCTGAATATGCTTATTTCAAATAACTATAAATTCAGGCTTAGAGCTTGAGGAACCTGGAAGAATGTATTTTTAAAAATAAGAGTAGAGGAGTGAATTAATGTGTGATATATATGATACATTGTATGACCCTTTGTAAATGCTACATTGTACCCACATTCAGCACAATAAAGGAAAAAACATAAAAATACAACAGTAAACCAAGAACTGTCTTTAAGTATGTGAGCCCAAATATGTACATGGATTAGGAAATACATAGTGAATTGATGTTGCAGTGTTTTATAAGTTTTGTGTAAGTTTTTGTTTTTTATTTGGAACAACAGATGAAGTATATAGAGACTGACAAGGCAATAATAAATTATTAGTTACTAAAATTTGTGGATCTGATTGAGATTGGCTTAATATGGTATTGGCTTTCATGAGAGCAGAAAGGAGTTTCATAAGTAAATGACAATAGGCTGTCGTATTATTGTTCTGAAGGGTTTTTTTGTGCTTTATAACTAAGATTTTTTTTCCAATTATTTTTTCTTGGCACTGGTGAGGATTTTTTTTCCAAAAGGTGTTTTTGGAGATGTTATGCTATTTTTTTATGTTGACATTTCGCTAGACTCAAAGGAATTACATAGCATGGTTGATAGTTTAAAAAGATTGTGGTCCTTAAAGCAGTTAAAATATGTGTGTCTAATAATGAAGTAGCCATTTTGTTAAATGAGAAAGAATTGTGGCAAGAAATTGAAATGTTTATACCTGTATGTGAGGAAAAGAGTGAAAAATTTGAGCTTTGAGAGTTTATTGATGCAGTGTTTTTTTTTTTTCAGAAAATGGTTTGGGGATTATTTATGACACAATATTAAGCCACAACACTTAAATGAAGTTTATCATTTTTGTTACACTAGGAAATATTAGAGTTTCTAATATGTACAGAAATATGACTGTTTAGGGCTAGATCACTGGAAGCCTTGGGCATCATTAGAATTAAGATCTACCATGTCAAAGATAGAGGATCTAACATCTTTCCAGAGAGGACCATTTGTTTCTGTTTGCCTTTTTTCCTAGCAGAAAATGTATACACTTAGTTTATATGACACTCTTTTGAAATTAGACTTTCAGTGTTCTAGATTTTTGTATCTAGATTTTAAAGGTTATCAGTGTAGTTTTTTGGAATTTAGGGGGTAATTTGCAGAGAGACCTTAAGCTTTGTAAGGAGATTATATTTTGGTTAATATTTTTATTTTGATAATCAGTGGACTTCTAATTGTGAAGTTTATTATGCCTGTCATTAATTGTATAAATGGATTACAGTATGACAATTCCATGGTTGCATATGGTATACTTTGAACAAGTTCACCCCCTCTATTATTCTATAAAATCCACCTGTCTTCTATAACACCCCCTCTTTTCAAACAGAACTTGCTAGTTTTCACTTTGCTATCTTCATGTATATGTGTAAGTCACTTAGAGGTTCTTTGCCCACAAGTACCTTCTCCTTTCCCCATCTATCGGCCCACTAATCTACCCTGGAAAATCTACTTTGTACACTCCACTTACCTTAATATCATCATTATATTCATTGTAAGCCCAGATTCCACATCTAACCACATAAGAGATTGCCTTGTGGTGATCATCATGATGAATCCAAATTCCATCCATTTTTCTCCATATAGCATAATTGTTTCATTAGTTGCAGATGAATAATATTCCATTGGATACATATAACATATTTTCTTTATCTATTCATTGATTGTTGTGTATAATTGCTGATTCCACAGCTTGGAAATTGTGAATACTGCTGTGATAAATGAGGGTGTGCATGTGTTGTCATGTATGTTGATCCAATCTTTTCGTTCCATGCCCAAGAGCAGTGTAGCAGGGTTGTTAGGTAGTGCTCTTTTTAGTTTGTTTCATTTTTTTCTTTGTTTGTTTGTTTTTGATGAGCTTCCATACTGATTTCCACAGCATGGTCACTCCTTTACCTTCCCAATAACTGTGTATGATTGACTCTTCTTGATGTTCCCAATAAGAGTGTATGAGTAATACTTGCTGAAATTCCAAGTAAAATTGTATGTGTGACACTTGTCAACATTCCCAATAACATTTTATGAGTTCTTCTCCACAGAAGGAGAGTTTCTCCTCAGAAACATTTGCTGTTCTTTGTTTTATGGTGACTGGGGTGAAATGGATCTCAGTGTAGTATTGATATGCCTTCCCTGTATTGTTATGCATTTTGAAACTTTTTTCATATATTTATTTGCCATTTGTACTTCTTCTGAGAACTGTGTGTTCAATTCAGTTGCACATTTATTCATTGCATTATTTGTTCTTTCGGTGTATAATTTTTTGAGCTCTTGGTAGATTGTGAATGTTAATCCTTTATTTGTTGAATAGCTGCTCAGTATTTTTCCCATTTTATGTGGTGTCTCATGACTCTGGAAATTGTTTTCTTTGATTTGAAGAAGTTTTGTGTTTTCATTTGATGCAATCTCTTTTGTCAATTCTTGTTTGTATTGACTGGGCAACTGGAATCTTGTTCAGAAAATTATCACCTATACCTATGTCTTCCCGTGTTTTCCTCATGTAGTCTCAGGGCTAGTGGTGAAGCTCAAGTGTTAGAGTGCCTGCCAAGCAAATCTGAGGCCCTGTGCTTAATCCCAAATACTACTGTTCCCTGAAAAAAGTAGTTTCAACCTTTTGGAACTTACCTTAAGATATCTGATGCAGTCTTAATTCATTTTTTGTAGAGGGTGGGGCTTATGGAACCTTCTATGTACATATAACCAGTTTTGCATGAAGTCACTTTTTATCTTTATTTAAGATTGGGGAAGCATCTTTCTAAATTTGGGGGCTTCTTTTTAGAATAATTGTCCTGTTTCAACCTTTTCTGTTTTTCAAAAATTATGCTTTGGTTGTTCAAATCTCAAAAGGACAAATTATAAATTTTTAATATGAATTTTAGTTCTCATTGTCTCTTTTTTTGAATTTGTGATCAATATTTGATTTTGACAAACTTATAAAAGCTATTTTCAAAGGTGCTCATCTTTTTTAGAGTTAAAGTTGATGTTAGTATATTTTTAAGTTCTTTGTTAGTTGACCTATAATCTAAGATTTTATTTGTTCAGTGTGCAATGTTATATGAGTTTTTGGAAATAATTAATTGTCTTATGTATTCTTAGTTTCTTGTTTTTAATAGGACAGGTGACTATATAACTTTTTAAGTTAAAATTGACACTTTTAAATTGACAATTTTAATATGTATTGGTCTTGGGATACATTACTTTTTTACTTATTTTAATGGCTCATTTTTTTATATTATTGTGCTGGGTGGGGGTACACTGTATCATTTACAAAAGTTTTTTCCATGTATCAACTAACTTGATTCTAATATCAACAGCACAGTCCTGCATCATTATCTAAAATTTGTGTTTATATTTAGAAATCTAGACCATTGAAAATGTGATTTGTAATCTGTCCAGGTTAAGTTAAAGTAGTAGTTACAGCTTTGAGCTTATTAGTAGTCTTTCAGGTCTTTGGAGACTTATTTGAGCCCAGCTTTATACTGAGATACATGGGTAAAAGAAGAACATGTGTTTGTACTGTTATTTAGTTATATGTGCTATTTTTTAGGAGACATTGTATGTGTGTTTGGATTATATGAAGGTTTGTTGTGTATTATTTAGTACTGAATAACTCTGCTAAGGAATAGTAATAAAACAGATACTGATAAGTTGGAATTCTGATTATGGATGATCTGCAACATGGAGAGGAAGTAGACAGAGAGACCCTTGGGTATTAGGGTGGTAGAAATATTGAGAGTACTTGCTGTTTTAGGGGTCTTGTTTAGGTTGTTTTTGACTTTTCAGGTTGCACCGGTAGAACAAGAGGCCTGTTCGGAGCTCTTGTTTATTTAGTTATTTATATTTTTATTTTTGGTACCAGGAATTGAACTCAGGACAATTCACATATAGTCAAGCACTATACCACTTAAAACATGTCACCAACTCTTTTGGGTTTTTATTTTGTTTTGAGTTGAGGTTTCTCTTAAATTTGCCCAAGTTTTTACAAAGTCTAAGTAAATATATATGTGCACTTAGAGACTTTTATTTTTTTTTATAAAATAGGTATTAATGAAAAAGCATATATTAAATGTTAGGTTTTAATTCATAGGCCAAGTATTTTTAGTTTTTAATACTTATTATGTCCATTTGTTCTGTAACAGATGTTTTCATAGAAGTTTATATCTTTTAAATTTCTTAGTATATGCTTCAAGAGATAATTTCATGGAATGGTAATAGGTTCACAATCAGTCTTAAATTGGTGTTTGAATTTGGTGGAAAAGGAACAGGGAATCAAAAAATGGAAATAAAAGATCTTTCAGTGGAACTCTATCTTAATTAGGTGTTCAAAATCATTTTGTTGAATTTTTGCTTATTATTATTATTATTAATTATTATATTTTACTTTACTGATGTTTTGAATTTTGGACTTCCTGCTTTTTGGCAGTAGTTCTTCTACATGAGTCATGCCCTATCCCTCTGAAGTTCTTTGACAAGAATAGGTCCTTAATATTTTAGAAGGATGCTAGTTAACTGGATACAGTTTGGTGAGGAGTTGTCCCTTCCATCCAAAAGTGTGATACCCAAGACCCATTTTTAAGGCCATTTGCAATTCCTTTTTAATTAGAAGTCTAGCAAAATGCATGATGAGGCACACATTAAGGGTTATGATGATAAATGTGGAGCAGGATTTGAAATTTGTGACAAGTGGAAATTTTGGATATGAAAATAGATTGCTAAGAATTTAGTTTATAAGTTGTTTGAACTATAAAATAGTCTACCTGTGATTATAGCAATGGTATTAATTAGAAAAACTTTTTTAGAGTTAATTCTGGTAGTGTTGTCTTTGGGTACAGAATTGGCATTGTCTTTCCTTCTGTAGATAAAGGAAGGGACATTGGAAAGTCTGATTTTTATGATGTTAAGGGTTTTTTTGTGGAAATTACTGGTAAGCAGCTGTTTGGACTACAGAATAAATGAAGATACAATCTTTGGAAGTTTAATTTTAAAGAGTTAGTTTTTTTAAAGAACATTTCACATGTGTT
Source organism: Castor canadensis (assembly GCF_047511655.1). Lineage (NCBI taxonomy): Eukaryota > Metazoa > Chordata > Mammalia > Rodentia > Castoridae > Castor > Castor canadensis. The sequence continues at coordinate 110,669,656 of NC_133388.1, forward strand.
CCATAAAATTTAGCAGGAGAAATCTTTGTGACATTTTTTATCATCATTATAAATGAAGAGATGCTTAGTTAAAGTAATGATCTTGGTCATCTAATTGTCAGAGGGCAAAGGAAACAGTCCCCATCCATGAGAACCTGTGTGATTATAGATGCCCTTTTGGTTTTGCAATGAATCTACATACTTTTTTTTATATTTCAAGTGAGTTTAAGAGACAGTGAATGGTATTTTTAGCTAAGGCTGACTAGGATAACAAAACTGTAAATTTACATCAAATAGAATAATGGTCTTAGCAAACCAGCAAGAAAGCAGAAGGGAGAGAGGATACACCAAGAACCAACAATAAATATATACACCAAACATCAGGGCCCCAAGTTCATATAACATGTGCTCTGAGCTTAAAGGAACAGATAAGTCCTGATACTATGAGAGTGGGAGATCACAACATCCCACTCCCATCAATACACAGAATCCAGGTATCAAATTAACAAAGATACCCTAGAATGAAACAATACCATGGACAAAGTGGTCTTAGCCTACATTGATAGAGGGTTCAATCCTACAGCAATATATTGCACATTTTACTCAGTAGCTCACTGAACAATTTTGAAAACAGATTACATCCTAAGTCATAAACCAAACATAAGGAAAAATATAAAAATAATTCCCTGTATCTTAACAAGCCATAATATAATAAAATTAGAAATCACTGCAAGGAAAACTGCAAAATCCATTCAAAATTATGGCCAATGAATAAAATATTTTTCAATGGGTCACTGAAAAACTATGGAAGAAATTATGTAATTGTAGTTCATGATACAAAGGCATGTTTTTAAAAGTTTTTCTATGTTAAGCAAATCTAAGGCAAAAATATGAACTAAAATCCTAGATAAAAGAATCTAGTTAGGCAATTTGTCAGGTTTTAAAATAGTGAGCTCCAAAAAGAAAATGAAAGCCAACTCAAGTCTTCTGTTATGTAGGAAGATGAAGAAAGGCATTAGAGGCTGGGTTTTGATGGACTTGGTTTGTGTTAGGTGGAGTAACTGCAAAAATTTTAGAGGAGTGAGATAGGGGTAAAGAAATTCTTAATATTTTAGCTTTTTGCTATCAATAAAAATGTGAGCTTTCTGCAATGAGATTTAATGTCTTGACTCTGTAAACTTGCTCTCTGGGATTTTTTTTCAGATGTGTGTAAGTTTTTTTGTCATGTGCCTCAGATGGTCTCTACCCTGTGAGTAGCTAATGAGCCCTCCTTTCAGGAGAGATGGAAATGTTCCTTGAAACCTAAGGAATGATGCATGTGCCACAAAGGAATTTGGTGGCAAGTGTGGTGCTTATGAAGTCTTACTTCTGCAGATTATGCCAGGATCACATGGCCTCCATTGGGAATCAGAAGAAACAAGGCAACAACACATAAGGCACAGAATTGTCACCTATGAGGACATTTACAAACAGGTTACATCCACTATCATGTGTAGTCTGCCACTTACTTTTAACTTATTAAATTTTGTCTACAATCCTCCACTATATTCTATATTCTCATACTAGAATGAAAAAAAGACCATAAAAACTGTGTTTTAGTGTTCAGTTTTCTCTGCCAGGACAGGTATCCCTTCCAGCTTCCATGGCAATTATGTGTCATTTAAATTAGAATATTAGACTACTCAGAATTGACAGATTTCAAGAACATCCATCATTTCTAGATCAGAAATATTGAGGTTATCTTGAGTTTCCTTCAGTGTGGGCACATCAGCAACAGTGAAAATGAACCATTACAGCAAACCTCCCTCAGTATTGAAAGTTTCAGCATAAATTTGCAGGCCAGAGAAAAGCTAAAACCACATATTCATGAAAATTGCTAGGGCTACAAGGGTTCTTCTCAATGCAAGTGCATTAAAAGTATGTTAAAAGAGGGGCCCAGAACACCCTCATTCCTCAGCTTTGTAGATGAACATAAAACATCCTGCCCAGGGATTTATGGTAATATTAGTGCTTAACTATTTAGGAGATGTTTTACTCTTGATCATCTCTGTGAATAAATTTGAATTCTTTATCTGTCTCTCTGAAGACATCATGCAAAAGTAAATTATTTTATGTGTCATACCATGCACATTTAAAAATTCCAAAGTCCTTGCATCCATTCACAATCCATTTATGTGCTCTGCATACTTACAGAGGATCACCCACTCAGCCTGGTAGAAATAGGCTAATAAGAAGCATCTTCTAAAAATTCTAGACTCAACACTCCTAAGGAAGAGATAATAAAAGTTACAAGGAATATTTCTTATTCTTCTACCTATATGAAGTTAAATTCCTATTTTTCTCTCAGGAAACCACAATAATAAGTGATGCTTCCTATAATTACTAGGGAGCTATTAGGAGTTGAAAGCTTGTAGGATAAAAACTTTGGGGAAACAGAAATGCCCATAATGAATTATTAAGTATATCAGAAAATAGTGAGGTATCTACTGATTGAATAGGCAAAATACCATACCTGAATAAAGATAAAAAAGGCAACCTGTAAAAAGATATGGTGAAACCAGGCACAGCCTCCTCAGCCATTAGCATGTTGATGATGAGATGATTTACCTGTGTTATCAACACTTTCTCACTCCATTGGATATTTGCAAGTTTCAGTCTGGAATCTTTCCTGCATATTTTGGTTTTCTTTTAGCAAACTTGAAAAAAAAAAAAACACAGCCATGTATCAGGATACAATTTCTCTTCAGGAATACCTGCATAATCATGTGGATAAAATCATTGTTAATGGCCACATGGGTTGTGAGGGAACACTTGGATTAATTTGAGATTAATGGTATCAGCATGAGGTCCATCAATTCTCCTCTAAACACCTACAATATAACTGTCCCACCCAAAATGGAAAAATGCCTCTTTCTGGGCTGACAGGACTTTGTCAATTACAGTGCAGCTCAATATAATCATTCCATCAAAATTCATGGATTCAAAATAACATTTTATGCCACTTAAAAAGTTTAATCATTTGTCACTACAATTAGTAATGACACTGTCAGTTTGACCTGAGCCAGGACAGGCAAAATGCATGTCCAGTTTTGGTGCCATAGTCATACCTTAGCTGTGTTTTTGATGTATAGAAGTTCTGTGCTGTCACAGAGGCCCATACCAGCTTGCACATGCATGCTAGCAGTGTTCCATGAGAGGATTTATTGGCTCATTGTGAGACTTGACCTGTCTCTGTAAGAGACATAATTGCAAAATGATTTGACAAAATCCTGATGCTGCCTATCCTCATAGTAATATACTAGCTTTTGTATCCTCTTAGGATATAGTTATAATTCCTTGGACTTCATGAACAGAGTTTAAAGAGATTTGTATTCTCCAGAGGGAAGGTTAAAGATATTCCTTGGTCAAGATTGCAGGGATGGACATTATGAACATTATGTGGATCCCTGCTTATGCCTTTAACACTGAAGTATTAAATACACAGTTACCTCTGTGATGATCAATAAACTCTTACTCTTGAGTAGGAATGTGAGGCATAGATTTCTGTTCTCTCTATGTACAGGCCAAAGCTACAGGGAGATGTAAGAATGCAAAAACTGTCTTCAAATATATACCTGAAAATAAAGAGTTTTCAGATGGGTGAATGTGTCACCTTCTGATCCCTGTATAATAAGACCTACACAGAATTAGTGCAAAATGCATGACAATAACCATACACACAAACCATACTCAATCTCAGAAATATTGAATATCAGATATTCTGCTTTGTACTTGGTCCTTTTTATCACCTACTCTTGTTATTAGCATTGCTCTCTCAACAGTCTTTCAGGAAATGCTCTATTGTTTTCAGAGAACATGCTCAGATTTTTTTTAAGGATACAAGTTGTTCTACTAGAACACCTATATATTAGTTCAAGCAGCACCATCTTTGATATAACCATTAATTCTCTAGTGACATATGGATCACTTCCAGCTGAACTGAATGTTCTAGAGATTCTGTCCACTCTTGAGCTTTGCCTGAAAATTTTCCTATACTTACAAGAAAACTCAAGGTCTTTGTGTGAAAGAACATGGCTACCTCCTGCCTACCTTCTTCACCTAAACTTCTGTCAGTGGAGATGTGCAGAGGAGGACTTTGATACAGGAAAATCCTCAATTAATTACTCGTTTATTTTTAGTTCCTGAACTGCTCACAGAAAATAATTTTAAGACAAGTTATAAGGGAAAATACTGTAAAGAAGTCATTGCACAAGTAAGGCAAAGCAGGGAAATGAACACAAAGAAGAATGGAGTACAGGTGTTGGAGACACAACATCAAGGCTATTCACATCAGCTAAATATGTTTAGCAAATTAGGATTAAACCCTTTTAAGAAAAGTTATTTCTTTTTTGTGTTAGCTATCTCATAAATTTGATCATTTTGAATTTACAATGTTTTAATATTCTTAACCAAGCTTGGAGATATTTGGTTGGGCTGATAATAACAAACTAGGGTCTCGTGACATATGTACCTACTTTATTTATAATTTTATTGTCATGGGTTTTTTTTGACAAAGAGAACTGGTGTGGTAGGTTTTAATAATTTTTATGGCACAGTAATCACATGGGGCAAGTCAGAAGAATTATAGAAGTATTGGGTTATGTTTACTGCATCTTATAAAATGGAATAGGGGTGTGATAGAAGGAATGCATGTGTAAGATTTCATAAAGATCATTTAATACAATGTTTACTTTTGTATTGTAACCTCTGATTATGTGTTCCTTTGGTGAAATAGTATATATATATATATATATATATATATATATATATATATATATATACATACACCACATGTATGTATATTATTCTGCAGATCACTTTATTACCCACCTGGTTATTAAGAAACCTCTGTAGGAATCTTTCTAGGGTTTTGAGTTCTCTTTAGGGAACCTGAAAAAATACACAGAAAAATGCCTTTCAGAATGTAATTGCTCTTCATGATACTTACCAAACAGACATTCTCAAAGTACTCTTAAGGAACATTTGAACTTTAGCTGGATATGTGTATTGATTTGACACTAACAATATCATCAGGACAGGCCATCCAGTTTTCACTGAATAGCTACAAAAATATTCTGGTTTATTTCTGTGCTGCTCTGACCACAGATCAACAACTGAAAATGATACTATTATTCCCTCAACATTTTGCGGTTCAACATAAAGTTTAACTTCCCTATTAAATGTTTAAAACAATGGTCACTGCAATAGCTAAAAGTTCTATCCTTTTTTACAAGAGCCACTGAATCCAAATCATATTAACAAGAAGTGCTATAAATACTGTCATTACCTGATTTTTTAAACAAAAAGACAGATATTCTATGCTGTTATTTAATCTGAACCTAAACACCAGCCATGTTCAATCATGAGCTTCTGGTATGTCTCTCCTCAAAAAACAATTTGGTACATATCTACAGTTAACTGTTTTTGTAGTATTTAACTACATGTATTCACATACCTAGTTTTTAGCAATATTTAGAGAATAATGTTTTGGGATTACCAACCTGTCTGAGAAACTGTAAGAAAACATATACAAATGTGTTTCAGGATACATGTTGGTCTACAAGGACACCTATCTATTTCTATTATCACTGACATTGATGAAGTACACTTTAACTCTACCTGGTTAGATTGATTCTAGGTAACCTGTATAGTTAGAAGACTTCATTTTTTCTTGACTAAGCATCTGTAAAATATCTTATGTTTGCAACCATGCTCAAGGTCAACAAAAATGGCAGTGAAACATGAAATAACCAATGCCACAGCAAACACAGGTTTAACATGATATTCTCCATCATATAAAAATTGAAACTCTTGTTCATTATAATTTCTGAGGAAACTGTCATTTCTTACTGAGGACCAAGAACAAAAGCATAGGAACAAAAAAAATTTGGGACACAGTTTTCATTGTTATATATACAATACTCACATTTAAGCTAAAACAGCACTACCATAGATAAAAGGTATGGTCAATTTGATGATTATTTTTGGCTAATTGGGATGTATTCATCTGTTTCAAAAAATACATCATGGGAATTCTATATGGCACATGTCATTCCAAACATGGTTTTATCATTTCAGGATCCAGTTATACCACTTCTAGATTTGTAGAATGCCTAGGACACAGACTTAGAAGAGAACCCTTCTAACCTTGAGAGTTAAACTGCCATTATTCCCTGCACTATATAACTCCAAAACTGCCTCGATTACCTTTTAGCATTTACTGTTATGTGCTTGAAATATGTGTTACCTATATCAAAGATAGAATAACACGATCATTGATAGTGTTCTTAGGAACACACATGTTTTTTGACTCCTTTATGGTCAATAAGAGAGGGAAATATGAGTGTTTAAAACATTCTGCAGATGTACATCTGAGCGTAAAAGGTGTTAGTTATTGAATGAGCCATCTTCTCCAGCCAGTTCTCAACCTAAGACATTACTAGAATAATGTATAAAAACATGGTAACAGTATTGGGTACAACCTCCTCACCTACCTGCCTATTTAAAGTCAGTGTGTCTAACTGTCACATACACAGTCTGTGACTTAGATAACAATGTTCAAGGGAGCTGGTAATAATTGTTTATGTCACTGTGCTCCCATGAAGGGAATGAACAAAAAGAAAATAAACAAAATTGCTTTTCAAGAGACTGTTGTGCTCCTTTCATTGCCATGACCATTATTAAAGGACACTTAAACTCTACCTACATTCATGGCTTACTTCAGAGCTAAGACAATTTCAGAAGACTCCAGTATTTTTAGATGGGAAACATGAAATTTCTGAATTTTCCCCCTATTTTGTCAGGTAAACCATAATGATAATGAATGACTATGTCATGTACCCCTCAGTATCACAGGTTCAACATAGAAAAACTACACATGTATAACTACTTAAAATGTGAAGGGTTCCATGATTTTCTATCATATCCCCAGCATGGAAAGCTTGTTGATATAAGTGTTTAGAAATGTCCCAGTCTCTGAATTAGTAGATGAAGGCATGATATTCAAGGACTGTAATTTAGGGTTAAAGCAGAACTAACCTATATGGGAGAAATTGTTCTCTTGAAGATATCTCTGAGTCATTGTGGGGAAATGACCCTCTCTGAAAAAACCTATCATGTGAAACTGATTTGTTACTTTTCTAATTGTATCTGTACTTTTGAAAATTCCTAAGGTCATTGTACCAATTCAGGATCTATCCAAACTATTGAAAACTACATACACACAGACTAGTAACAGAACACTTTTCTTAAGAGGAAACCTGTAGTAACTCCAACATTCATAAACACAATGCAATGGATACAATGAAAAGCACTGGAACAATTCCTATGGCTCTACTGGTGTGGACATTGTCTATCAGCAAGCACACAAAAACTGTGATGCTTCCTAGAAATATTAGGGATCCATTAGTATATATGAATGGCTGGCATGACAAAAATGTTAGAGAAATAGAAGGGTCTTGTAAGATTTTATTAAATATATCAAAAAATAGATAAGCATGTCATTCATTTATTCATATATTGCATATCAGTTGCTCTACACATTCTAGGACCACTTAATCACCTACCTCATTCTTAGCAATGGTTCTTGAGCAATCTTTTAGGGACCACTTTGTTCTCTTTCAGAGATCCTGTTAGAAAACACTGACAATTGTGTTTCATGATACAGTTTCCTCTACCAGGATGACCACTTTGATGTACTCTTAAATTCTTCCTGAATATATGGATTATTGCAAGATGAACTGCAATGTCTAGAGACCTAATTCTTTATTTTTTAAGCTTTATTTTTATTAGCTTCAATTAATTGTATTAAAGGGTTTGTGATATTTACATTCATATATAAAATGTAGTTTGATCAAATTCACCCTGTTTACCTATGTATATGTGTATGTTACATATGATGTTATATATCACACACACACACACACACACCACGTATATATATAAAACATTCTTCCATCATCTAGCCCAAATGCCTTCTTTTTTCCCATCTTCTGCCTGTTCCTCCAAACATTCCCATTTCTGCAATTATGTTATATTATATTTTTTAGGTCTAAGTTCCTGCATGAGTGACAACATGCTATATATTCTCTATAATTTGTGTTTAGGTTTTAACAGAATTTTTTTGATAGAGATAAAGGAGGCCATATAATGAGGAAAACCGATACTGGAGTCTCTCTGCCACAAGCCATAGAACTATAAACTGGAAGAACAAGATTCTCCCCTCAAGCCTTTTGAGGAATCCCCCTGATTTTATCTTCCCTCCTTGATGAAGGAACTGTTTTCCATGAACTTTTCTTCAGAATTAGAGGTCCCAGCTGCAAACAGTTCACGTTCCCCAAAATATTTCTTACCCTCAAAGGTTTGCCTGTCAGTGGGCTCCGACGTCATATCAGTAACTTAGTAAGGAATGTGTTTTGGAAGTATCTCTGTCTGATTATCCCCACATTAGAGACATGGGAAACTTCAAATTCTGTAATTCTCAACACACTTTCAACCAGAGTAGAAGTGAGCCACTGGTGTATTCAACAAGGCATAATGATCTGGACCCCACCCTAAGTCTTACCATTTTAGGAGTAGGAATTGTACCTCTCTCAGACAGTTGGCCATGACTTCCGCTAGCCCCATCAGCAGCAGCGATGCTGCCATCACTCCTAAACCCACTCTTTCTCACCTTAACATAGCAGTGACAAAGGAGGACTCAAGATGAGACAATGCTGGACTCCTAGCGACAGGCAAGTGGCTGCTGTGGCTATAACTGAAAACTGGACTCCTGATGTCACAATCACCCTCACTACTTATAGAGTCTGTCAAATTCCAGAATGCAGCTGCTGCAGCCAATCAGAATATACTATATTCTTGTCTGTACCCATAATCCTTTGGGTGTGTGTTATTTGTTGCTAGGCTATGGTTATGATGCCACATGTGTAATTTCATGCATTTCCTATTTATAAAATTTACTTTTACTAGTGAAAATTTTTTCTACTCTATCCCCTTAATTACCAAATGTCACAACTTCTAGTAATTTTTTTTTGAGCAGGACATTGCTGTATATCCTGCAAAGTCACTTTGTATCAAAGTCTGGCCTCAAACTCATGATCTTCCTACCTCACTCTTCCTTATTCTCATCTTTAACTCATGATCCTCTTACCTTTGTATTCCTAGTGCTGGAATTTCAGATTCAACACCACAACATACTTATAGTCACTTTTTTTAGCAATTTATTGGTTGAAAATTCAGTTATTGGACAAAATGTTTTTGAGTACATAAGTGTTCACCAGTACACTAGGTGAGTTGTAGGTTACAGTGGGCTGGGGTTGGGAGTACAGTGTGGCAAGTGTTCTGTGAGAAATCACTACCCTTGATCAAATCATTAAAACTGTGATCATTGTGGAAGAAAGGGCAGGACAGTCACTTTTCAAAGACTGTCATTCTCCAAAAAAAGTCACATTTGACCACTGTCTTTTATAAAGTTGTAGTTTTCAATCTCTTGAACAAAAAGAATTAAAAAATTTTGCACTATAAAACTGAATTTTTTCTGTCAAAATATGGAATTATGTAAGCCAGATTACATATTTTACTTTAAAAAATTATGTACTAAAATCCAATATTGTATGTGGACAGATCAGCATGAGAGAATTGAGGTGAAACTAATTCCAACAATGCTGTAATCCAATAGACGTTCCAGATCCATTGATGTAATCTAACTCATTCTTATGTGTTCTTAGGACACATTTTATCCTCCACAACCTCAGTGCAGTAAATTTTGAAGATCTTCCGAACCTGCCCATTCTTTTCTGAATATATGGATTATTGGTAGGCCACTATAATTAGAAATTATTTCAGAAATAAAGGGAAATGAAGGGTGAAAGGATGTCAACACTCAACTTGCTGATGGCATCCACAGCTCATAGCTTTTCTGCAGTTTCCTTTGTGTCCATCCATTTGCACACCAGCAGATTCATAAGATTCTTAGATGCTGGCATCTCATTTAGCATTTCTTCAAAAGAGATTACTCCTCTTCCCTCCCTGCCTGTGTGAGTGCTGAGAAATGCCCTCTTTCTTGCAGTTTGCTCCTCTCTCAATCCAAAAAGGATACAGGAACTTTGCATTTATGGCTAGGTATAGTGGCACACATCTGTAATCTCAGCTTCTCAGGGGGCAGTGTTGGAGAGGATCTCAGTTTGTGGCCAGCCCAAGGAAATGTTAGTGACAACTCATCACAACCAATAAGCTGGGTGTGGTGGTACATGCTTGTTCTCCCAGCTATGGAGTAGAAAATAGATGGTTCATGGTCAGTGGCCATCCCTGGGGAAAAACACAGGACCTTATCTGAAAAATAACTAAAGGCAAAAAGGCACTGGAGGCATGGCTTAGTGGTAGAGCCTAGGAAGTGGAAGGCCCAGAGTTCAAACTCAGTACAGACAATAAAAAGAAAAGAAGGACTAGTAAATTTCTATTTATATTCCATAGCTAATGAGAAGCTATGGAAATTGAATGAATAATTCTGAGAAAGTGGACATATCTGTCTTCTGTGACACTTATGGCCTTGGAAACTCACAGAAGTTGGAATCCTGCTTTCTCCACAGTGGCTTCCTTCCTCCCTTCCTTCCTTCCTATTTTTCTAAAACAGCTTTTGATGAGAGATTTTTGCTTTCACAAGTTTTCCATTGTTTGTAAAATCACCTCCATTAACAAAGACTTTTCTGAGAAGAAGGGGAGAATGCTTAGAACATGGAGCAGCCTTGATGCTGTTCTCTCATATTGCTTTGCAGAAATCACGTATGGGCTTCTCAGAGCAGAGTCATCTTGAGATGTTGTGGAAGGAGGCACACAAGTGCCTTCCAGGGACATATTAACATGAAAGATAGGAAGAGAAGAGGGAGAGGCTTAAAACAAACCACTGCAGAATTTTCAGAATTGAGACCACACCACACTGACTTCTTGTTGCTTGCTGATAATGCAAGTTAATATAGCATAAATTACTCAGGAAAGGAGGAAATACTTCATCCATATTTAAATACTTTTAATTATCTTTTTACAGCATGTCTCTGTAAAAGGCACACTGAGTAGTAATTTAGCTGACATTGAAATTTAGTGAATTGAAAAACATTTATTGGTTTTCAGGTATGTGTTTATTTCTTTAGCATTATGATCAGTATCTACATTGGATTGGCCTGCCTAAACTTATTTAGCTCAGAGAAAAGCAGTGCACATTTCTGACATACAAGAATCTTGTTTTGAAGCACAGGTCACCTAGAAGTAGCTAGATTGCTCTAAGTTTTCCTGCTGTAAAGTGTTCCAATTTTCTTGCTGCTTGGGACTAAGAATGACAATAATGATATTAGTAATAATTGCAATAGTAACAGTAGCTAACATGTACTGGAGTTTTCTAAGCACAGAGAATTCTGGCCCCAGGACTCACATTCCAAAGAGGTCAATTACATGTCCCAACCATGCATCTGGTGACAGTCAGTACTCAAACCAACGCAGTTGAATGTGAGAGCTCAGACCCTGCACAGTGCAAAAAGGTGACAGTGTATACAATTTCCTTCTTATCAACCCCTCCCACTGAGACTCCATAGAACAACTTCTCCAAAAGATTTACACTCTTTTAATGGCAAAATCAAACTACACATTTTGAGTTACATTACTTTTATTCTGAAGGTGACAAATATATTATTTGGATTCTATCTGATATGCCACACACCTTATTAGAATTCAGTACTAGAAGTTAATCTCAGTTGCAAAAATAGAAAGTTCATACTGCACGTAAAGGCAAGAACATGATATGTATTGATAGCAATAATGTGTAATTTGCAAATAAACTATGCTCTTTCTATATTTAAGAATATTAAAACAATTAAATGAAAGTGTTCAAGCAGATATTAGATATACTTGTTAATAAACTCACAAGATATAAGTATAAAAACTAACCTGGCTCCATCAAAAATACTGAATTCTAATCCCCCATGTTACCCCATATCAAGGGACATAAACTGTAGAAAATATGTCTGTACCTTATAGAGTAAGGTTGTAGAGCTGGAGGGAATGGCAGTGCACAACTTAAACCCCAACACTCTGGAGGTACAGGCAGGAGGAGTGGAAGTTACAGGCTACATAGCTAGATGAGATGCTGTCTCAAAAGATAGAGAGGTGGGAGAGGAGAAGGAGAAGAAGGAGAAAAAAGAAGAATTAATTAAGGAGTTATGTGTGGTGAATATATTAACATTGAAGTTGAAAATCCTTTAACCCATTTAACTCAAAATGCTTTCTGGATAAATCACTGTCTTTGGTGCTGAAGATAAAAAAAAATGGAGTTACATCCTTGGCATAAATTAAATAAAATTTTGATAGAATACAGTAAGTGTTCTCACAGAAACATAGGTGAGAGGGAATTTGCAGAGATAAAAACTAGCCCAGCTGGCAAATGGAACAGGAATGAATGCATTAGAAAATGATTCCTATATTGCTTGATCTTTGAGATTTCGTTGATGAGAAGTTAACCTCTCATGAGGGTGGACACAATTAATCCAGGTGCAGATTAATGTGTATATTTATTAAAGATCAGATGCAAAATTAAATTAATATGCTACACAAAGTAGCATATTTCAAATCTCTGGGAAAAACAAAAATATGTGAAAAGTGATTTTTTTCTGTCAACAATTTTCAGTCCAGCTGCAGAAATGGTGTACAAAGACTGAAGGTATTCATCACACTAATACTAATGGCAATTCCATAAACAATTATGCTCCCCATACCAGCACTTCACATTAGAGCCCAAGAAAGAATGCAGTAACATTCCACCCTTCAGAGTGTTTGTAGCTAAGCAATGGAGACAAATGTGTCACCAGGAACTCTTAGTACAGACCAACTGTAGTAACACATGCACTGGGTGCCAACAGTAAGGATGGGGATCTATCTTAGGCTGGATGGTGTGAGGGCATTCTTTAAACAAAATTTTACTGAAAGTCAAACAGAAATCAACCCAGAAGGGACAGGAACAAGCAAAACCTGAGGCAGTCTTGGAACCATGCAGAATATTGACTGAGCTCCACAAACTACACAGAGAACAATCAAGAGCAAGTGAAAGCTTGGTGAATGGAGCCATCAGAATCCAACTGGTGACTTAACACTCAACTGCACAGATTAAGGGGCAAGCCCTAAGAGGCAAGGATAGGAAATAAAACAATAGAGAGATGTTTGGAGCACCACAGAAGTAGGTAGAGGGATTTCTCACATTAAGTCAAAGTCAGGTAATAAAACACAACCAAAACAAAAGAGAAAAAATGATCAAATCTAAAATTAAAAATCCCAGAAAAATCATCCAAGGAAAGAAAGACATTGCATGTTGCTACTATAAGTATGAAATAATTTCAGCATTCAGCAAATGTTATAAAACATACAAGAATAAAGGAAAATAGAACCTATATCAACAATGAAACAATCAAATGATTGCCCCACTGAGCCAAGATGGTTGGATTTATAAAAGACATTAAAAGCTCTAAAAGAAGTTTATTCACATAATTTTAAAACATATTTAAAGAAGCAGAATGGCAAGATCAGTGAAAATGACACTCAGAATCTCCTAATGCCTTCTGTTTCACAAAAACAATGATCAAATTGTCCAAAGTGAACATTTTTGGAACCCTGTGAATTATCCAACTGCCTGTCATGATTAGGAGAGAGTTTATTCAAGATAAACTGTTACCTCTCAGTGACAACAGCAAAAGTTGTGGATTTGGACATAGCTCAACAGTCTGGCAGGCAGAGACAGCAAGCAGGGTCATTCCATTCACTCTTGTTTTTAGTTAAGATATAGGTGCATGCTATAAACTTCACTATTTTCAATTGTACAGCTCAAGTTTTGTGGTTTATTCACAAATTTACCAAATTATTGCCACCATCTAATTTTAGATTATATTCATAACCCCAAAAGGAAGCCCTGCACCACTTTGTATTTCTCATTTCCTTCATCACCTGGAAAGCACTTAATTAAGTTCTATCTCTATGATTTCCCTGTTGAGATCACTGAAAATAAATGAAATCATACAGTATGTGAAATTGTGTGAAAGCTTTCTTTCAGGTAATATAATGGTTTTGAGGTTCATCCATGTTGTAGAATTTTTTCTTTTCAGGGCTAACTGGTAATCTGCTTTCAGGATGTTACATCTTTCAAATATTCATTCTTCTGGCAATGGCCATGTGACTGATTTCCACCTTGGGATGACTGTGGGCCATCTTCATGAATACGATGTGCAGTTGGTTTATGGGAACATGTTTTCATTGTACTGTTGTCTTTTATACTTGCCCAATCCTCTATTCTTTCTCCAGTTGGCAGAAGGACCATTTCAAATTATAAATCATATTGTAATATTTCTCTTGCTGAAAATTCTTCACTCCTGTCCATTGCATTTGCAATAAAATCAGAACCTGTACCTTAGCCTTGGGGATTCTGGACGCTGCAGGATGTTATCTTCATCTCAATTTCCTGTTTAACCTCCACTACCACTAGCATTGCATTCTCAGTGATGTCATTACCCTTCCAATATACCAGGCTAGTCCCTATCACTGCCATTGAGTTACTTCATTTTTGTGGAAATAATGGAAAAATATGTATCTCACATGAATTTTGTCATTTTAATATTTTTAAATATGCAATTTGTTGGTAACATTTTTTTACTGATGATGTGTACAACCAAAAGAAGTAACATGTGATTGTATTCTCTGTTAGTTATACTTGTTATTTTTAAGGAGACATTCTATTTGTGTTTGGATTGTATTAAGGTTTATTGTGTGTTATTTAGTATGGAATAATTTTATTAAGGAATGGTAATAAAACAGATACTGATAAGCTGGAATTCTGATTATGGATGATCTGCGACATGGAGAAAAAGTAGACAGAGAGACACTTGAGTATTGGGGTGGTAGTAATATTAGGAACAGCTTCTGTTTTAGGGATCCTGTTTATGTTGTTTTTGACTTTTCAAGATGCACTGGTAGAACAGGAGGTCTGTTCAGAACTATTGCTCATTTAGTTATTTATATATTTATTTGTGGTACCAGGAATTGAACTCTGGATAGTTCACATGTAGCCAAGCACTATAACTTGAAACATGTTACCAACTCTTTTAAGATTTATTTCATTTTCTGTTCAGGTCTCTCTTAAGTTTGCCCCAGTTTTACAAAGTCTAAGTAAACATATATGTGCACTTAGAGACTTTTAATTTTTTTATAAAATAGGTATGAATGAAAAAGCATGTATTAAATGTTTGGTTTTAATTCATAGGCCACTTTTACTTTTTTAATACTTATTACATTCATTTGTTCTGTAGCAGAAGATGTTTTCATAGAAATTTGTATATTTGAAATTTCTTAGTATATGCTTTAAGATATAATTACATACAATGACAATGGGTTCACAATCAGTCTTAAATTGGTGTTTGAATTTGGTGGAAAAGGAACAGGGAATCACAAAATGGAAATAAAAGATCTTTCAGTGAAACACTAAATTAGGTGTCAAAAATCATTTTGTTGAATTTCTAAAAATATTATTATAATTATCATATTTTACATTACTGAGGTTTTGAAATTTGGACTTCCTGTTTTGTAGGCAGGTGTTCTATTTAAGTCATGTCCTATCCCACCAATGTTCTTTGACAAGAATAATTCCTTCACATTTAAAAAAGATAAAAGTTAACTACTTTTAATTTGGTAAGGAGTTGTCCCTTCCATCCAAATTTGTGATACTCAAGGCCCATTTTTAAGCTCATTTGCAATTCATTTTTAATTAGTAGTCTAGCAAAATGCATGATGAGGTATATAGTAAGGGCTATGATGATAAATATGGAGCAGCATTTGAAATTTGTGATAAGTGGTCCTTTTGGATATGAAAATAGATTACTAAGACTTTAGTTTATAAGTTGTTTGAACTCTAAAAATAGCCTACCTATGATTATAGCAATAATATTAATTAGAAAAACCTTGTAGAATTAATTCTAAGAGTCTTGTCTTTGGGTACAGAATTGGCATTGCCTCTCCTTCTGCAGATAGAAGGACATTGGAAAGTCTGCTTTTTATGATGTTAAGGATTTGTTTCTTGTGGAAATTACTGTTAAGAAGCTGTCTTGGCTATAGACTAAATGGAGATATAATCTTTGAAAGTTTATTTTAAAGAGTTAGTTTTTTAAAAAAATTATTTAACATGTGTTCCATAACATTTAGGGGGAGATATCTTTTTTGACACTTTTTATCATCGTTATAAATGAAGAGATACTTACTTAAAGTCATGGTGGCCATGTATGGCCCTCCTTTGTCCAGGATCTTCATCATCTAATTGTCAGAGGGCAAAAGAAACTGTCCCAAACCATGAGAACGTGTGTGGTTATAGATGTCCTTTGGGTTTTGCAATGAATCTGCATAAATTTTCTTTTTTTCATGTGAGTTTAAAAGACAGTGAATGGTATTTTTAGCTAAGGCTGACTAGCATAGCAAAACTATAAAACTACATCAAACAGAATAATGGTCTTAGTAAACCAGCAAGAAACCAGAATATAGAGAGAATACACCAAGAGCCAACAATAAATATATACACCAAACATTAATGCCCAAGTTCATATAAAAAGTGCTCTGAGCTTAAAGTAACATATAAGTCCAGATACTATGAGAGTGGGAGATCACAACATTCCACCCTCATCAATACACATAATCGACACATCAAATTAACAAAGATAGCCTAGAACCAAATAAAACCATGGACAAAATGGTCTCAGCATACATTAATAGATTATTCAATCCTACAGCAATATATTGCACATTTTACTCAGTAGCTCATTGAACAATTTTGAAAATAGATTACACCCTAAGTCATAAAGCAAAAATATAAAAATAATTCCCTGTATATTAACAAGCCATAATGGAATAAAATTAGAAATCAATGGCAAGGAAAACTGCAAAAGCCATTCAAAATCATGGCCAATGAATAACACATTTTTCAATGGGTCATTGAAAAATTAAGGAAGAAATTATGTAATCATAGTTCATGATACAAAGGCATGTATTTAAAAGTTTTTCTAAGTTAAGCAAACCTAAAACAAAAATATGACGTAAACTACTGAATAAAAGAATCTAGTTAGGCAATTTGTCAGTTTTTAAAAGAGTAAGCTCCAAAAAGAAAATGAAAGCAAATTCAAGACTTCTGTTATGTAGGAAGATGAAGAAAGGCATTGGAGGCAGGGTTTTTGATGGACTTGCTTTGTGTTAGGTGGAGTAATTGCAAAAATTTAAGGGGAGTGAAGTAGGGGTAAAGAAATTCTTAATATTTTAGTTTCTTGCTATCAGTAATAGTGTGAGCTTTCTGCAATGAGAGATAATTTCTGGGGCCTGTAAACTAGCTGTCTGGCATTGTTTTTCAGATATGTGTAAGTTCTTTTGTCATGTGCCTCAGATTGTCTCTACCCTGTGGGGAGCTAGTGAGCCCTGGTATTAGGAGACCTAACATTTACATAGTCCTTTTAAGAGGGATGGGAATGTTCCTTGAAGCCTAAGGAGTGACGCATGTGCCACAAAGGAATTTGATGGAAAGTGTGATACTTAGGAAGTCTGATTCTCCTCCAGGTTGTTAGGATCACATGGCCTCCATTCCACATCAGAAGGAACAAGGCAAAACCATGTAAGGCATAGATTTTCACCTATGAGGACATTTACAGACAGGTTACATGCACTATCATATGTAGTCTGCCACTTACTAATAACTTATTAGATTTTGTCTATAATCCTCTAATATAAACTGTATTCCCATGACTAGAATGAATAAAAAATAAAACAAAACTATGTTTTAGGGTTCTGTTTTCTCAAACAGGACAGGACAGGTTTTCCTTCCCTTTCCCATGACCATTATGAAATGTCATTTAAATTAGGATTATGGACTATGGAGAATTGACAGATTTCAAGAACATCCATCATTTCTAGATCACAAATATGGAGGATATCTTAAGTTTCCTTCTGTGTGGGCACATAAGCAACAGTGACAATTAACCAGTATAGTAAATGTCCCTCAGTACTGAAAGTTTCAACATAAATTTGCAAGCCAGAGAAAAGCTAAAACCATACATTCATGAAAATTGCTAGGGCTACAAGGGTTCTTATCAAAGCAAGTACACTGAAAGTATGTTAAAAGAGGGGATCAGAACACCCTCATTCCTCAGCTTTGTAAATGAACCTAAAACATCCTACCCAGGGATTTATGGTAGTATCAGTGCTTAACTATTTAGGAGATATTTTACTCTTGATCATCTCTGTGAATAAATTTGAATTCTTTATTTGTCTCTCTCAAGACATCATGCAAAAGTAAATTGTTTCATGTGTCATACCATGCACATTTAAAAATTCCAAAGTTCTTGCATCCATTCATGATCCCATCTAAAATCTCTGCATTCTTACAAAGGTTCACCCACTCAGCCTTGAAGAATTCCCCAATGAAAAGCAACTTCTAAATATTTTAGACTCAACATGCCTAGAGAAGATACAATTAAAGTTGCAAGGAACCTTTCTTATGCTTCTACCTATATGAAATTAAATTCTCATTTTTTCTCAGGAAACCACAGTAATAAGTGCTGCCTCCTACAAATCCTAGGGAGCTATTAGGAGATGAAGGTTTGTAGGATAAAACTTTGGGGAAATAGAAATGCTCATAAGGAACTATTAAGTATATATGAAAACAGTAAGGTACCTAATGATTAAATAGGCATATTATCATTCCTGAAAACAGCTAAGAAAGGCAATCTGTAAAAAGATATGGCAAAGCCAGGCCAAGCCTCCTCAGCTATCTGCATGCTGATGATGAGATGATTTACCTGTGCTATCAACACTTTCTCACTCCACTGGATATTAGCAAGCTTCAACCTAGAATCTTTCCTGCATAATTTGTAGTCTTCTAGCACACTTGAAAAAAAAATGATCATGTTTCAGGATACAATTTCTCTTCAGGAACACCTGTATAATGGTGTGGACAAAATCATTGTTAATGAGTACATGAGTTGTAACTGGATAGTTGGACTAATTTGAGATTAATGGCATGAGTGTGAGGGCCATCAATTCTCCTCTGAACACCTACAATATAACTGTCCCTCCAAAAATGGAAAAATTACTCTTTCTGGGCTGACAGGACTTTTTCAATTACAGAGCAACTCAACATAATCATTCCATCAAAATTCATGGTTTCAAAATGACATTTTATGCCACTTAAAAAGTTTAATCATTTGTCACTACAATTAGTAATGACACTGTCAGTTTGACCTGAGCCAGGACAGGCAAATGCATGGCATATAGTTTTGGAGCCATAGTCATACTTTACTTGTGATTTTGATTTGCAGAAGTTCTGTGCTGTCACAGAGACCCATACCAGATTGTACATGCATGCCAACAGTGTTCCATGAGAGGATTTATTGGCTCATTGTGAGACTTGGCCTCTCTCTTTTAGAAACATAATTATAAAATGGTTTGACAAAATCCTGATGCTGCCTGTGCTCACAGTAATATACTAGCTTTTGTATCCTCTCAGGATACAGTTATAACTCCTTGGACATCAAGAACAGAGACTTTAAAGACACTTCTTATTCTCTAGAGGAAAGGTTAATGATACTCCTTGGTCAAGATTGCAGGGATGGACATTATGAACATTATGTGGATCCCTGCTTATGCCTTTAACACTGAAGCATTAAATACACAGTTACCTCTGTGATGATCTTTAATAAACTCTTACTGTTGAGTAGGAATGTGAGACATAGATTTGTGTTCTCACTATGTGCAGGTCAAAGATATAGGGAGGAATAAGAATGCAAAAACCACCTTCAAATATTTATCTGAAAATAAAGAGTTTTCAGATGGGTGAATGTGTCACCTTCTGATCCCTGTATCATAAGCAAGACCTACACAGAATTAGTGCAAAATGCATGACAATAACCATACACACAAACCCTGGTCAACCTCAGGAATATTGAATATCAGATGTTCTTCTTTGTACTTTGTCCTCTTTATCACCTACTCTTGTTATTAGCATTGCTCGCTCAACAGTCTTTCATGAAATACTCTATTGTTTTTCAGAGAACGTGTGAGAAAACATGCACACATGTGTTTAAGGATACAAGTTACTCTACTAGGCCACCTATTAGTTCCAATAGCACCATTTTTTATATAACCATTGATTCTACATTGATATATGGATCAATTCCTGCTGAACTGAATGGTCTAAAGATTCCTTTCATTCTTGATTTTTCCCTGAAACACTTCCTAGTCCTACAAGATGACCCAATGTAAACCAAAATGACAATGATCCAGAATACAACATGTGCCAATACCCACAGGAACAAAGCAAATTTTCTCCAACATAAAAAGGAAAAGCTCGTGGTCACTATAAATGACGAGAGTTATGGTCATTTCTTAAGTGCACCCCTGTAACAAATGTTAGTGACAAGAAAATTTAGGGACAAGCTCATATTAATTTTTATAAAGGACAGTCAGACATCCTATGGTAAATTTTGACTCACACACCACTAAACTGGATACCAGAAATTCTGCACTGCATCTGATGATACTTTTGTCTTCCAGGTATCTCTTGAGCTTTCTCATATGTATTGATAAAAATACCTTCAAACAAAACTGGTATGTACACATAGAAAAATGAAACTCATCACTAAAGTCTGATCCTCTACAAAAGTGGATTAAAATTATTGATTGTTGTGCACCTAGACTGATTCCAAAGCTTGGCTATTGTGGATAATGCTGTGGTAAATATTCGTGCAGGTGTCATTCTTATATATTTATTTACAGAACTTTGGATCTATGCTTAAAAATTGTAGAGCAGGGTCATCATGTAGAGCTATTTTTAGTTTTGTTCTTTATTTTTGATGAGCCTCCATACTGATATCCATAGTGGTGGCACTTGTTTACATTCCCAATAACTGTGTATAGTGTTCCTTTCTCCATACATCCTAATAAGAAACGGATGGTTTTTTTGTGGATGATTGCCATTTGACAGGGGTAGGTGAAGTGGAACCTAAGTTTAATGGCAAGTGTTGCTTTGTGTTGAAATAATGGGTAGGAATCTGTATTGGATGAGGTGTACAGGAGTGAATGACTAATTTCAAAATTCTTACATATAAAGGGTGAGTTTTTTTCAGAATATTTACTATTTGTCATGTGAAATTCAGGATGAAATGGCTTTGGAGTTTTTTTTTTTTTATCACCTTAATAAAAAACATAGATGTGTGAACAAAGCAATGGTTGCAAATTATGGCTCTCACATGTAGGCAGTCTTGGTCATTTCATCCGCACAAGGGTATGGGAGAGACTCCTTCCCATGAGATATTCCGTATGTGGTAAATATTTTTGGATTTTTACAAAGAATTTTTGTATAATTATTTTTGGTTTCATATGAGTTTAATACCTATAGAACATTACATTTTAGCTAAGACTAAAAGGACAATGATAGAAAAACTTTAAAACTAAATTGAGCAGCACATGTATTTCAATACACATAAGAAAGCATTAAGAAGGGGGAAGGTAGGGTTCAAGTGTTAGAGTGTCTGCTTTGAAAAAGCAATGCCTGGAGTTCAAATCCCAGTCCCACCAGAAACAAAATAAGAAATCAGAAGGGAGAGAAAATATACCAATAGCCAACAATCTTTATATATTAACTGTTTAATAGTAGTTTATAATACCAAAATTTTGTTTTTAAATGGTTTTGCTAAGTAAAGCAATTCTAAAGCAAAACTATGACCTAAAGTCCCAAAGTAAGAGAACCTAGGTAGGCAATTTATACTTTTGTTTTCAAAGCAAGCTCTGAAAGGTAAATGAAAAAACTTGAGAACCCTCACTTTTTTAAAAGAAGAAATGCATTAGTGGCCTGAGGCTTGACAGACGTAGAGGGTTGGTGTTAGGTGGAGTGATGGCAAAGTTACAAGGAAAGAGAGTTGGACATAAACATCCTGCTAATATTTTAGCTACTTGCTGTTAATAAAGGCAAGAGCAAATGTGATCCTGAGGCTAGGCTTCAATGATGAGAGTTAGATTCTGGGGACTGTAAATTTGCTGTTTGGAACTTTTTCTTCAGAAATGTGTTAGATATTGTGTCATTTGTTTCAGATTATCTCCAAACTGTGTGGAGCTAAGTGGCCTGAGTATAGGAAGACAAACCCTTTACAAATACCAGTGTAGTGTCCAAGAATGTTCCTTGCAGCTTAGGAATGAGGCATGTGCCTAAAAGGTGTTTTGGATGAAAAGCATGCTGCTTATGAAGACCAAAGTCTCCTGAGCATTACCCATGTGCTTCAGGGCTTACACTGGATCTCTGAAGGAAATTTTACCTTTTAGCTTGAAAAAATGCATCTTTAACTCTTTGGTGAAACTTATAGCTTCCATCCAGGTTACTTGGTTTCAACCATCTCAACCACTGACAAATTATTTCGAATCCAATGAGGGGTTATCTTTGGAATTCTCAGATGAAGCTCTCATTTTCTAAAAAGTACATTCTCACAAAAAATGTAGAGTGGGTTAGTAAAAAAGTATATGTGAAACTCTTTATAAAGCAGAGGAGAAGAGAGAGCCATAGAGAGAAATAGATAAAAGAGGAAAAGAAAAAGTGAAGAAGCAAGGCAATAATCTATCTGCTAACTGATGCTCTTTCCTGTTGGTGCAAGAACACTGCAAAGTCCTGGCTGGTTCACCTAAACTTCTGTCACTGAAGATGTGTACAGGAGGACTTTGATACAAGAAAAATCTTCAATTCATGGCTCATGTTTTATTTTTAGATGCTGAATAGGTCACAGAAAATAATTTTAAGACAAGTTATAAGGGAAAATACGGCAAAGAACTCATTACACAATTAAGGCAAAACAGGGAAATGCACACAAAGAAGAATGGAGTGCAGAAGTTGGAGACACAACATCAAGCCTATTCATATCAGCTAAATGTGGTTAGGGAATTAGGCTTAAACCCTCTTCAGAAAGTTATTTCTTTTGAGTATTAGATATCTTGTAACTTTTAAACATTTTGAACTTAAAATGTTTTAAAGATATTAACTAAGCATGGAGAATTTTGTTTGGGCTGATAATAAGAAACTAATATCTTGTGACATATGTGCCTATTTATTTCTTATTTTATTGTCATCATTGCTTTTTTTGATAAAGAGAATAGGTGTGATAGGCATTGATAGTTCTATGGCACAGTAGTCACAGGGGGCAAGTCAGAGGAATTCTAGAAGCATTGGGTTATATTTACTACATATTATAAATTGGGAGAGGTGTGTGCTAGAAGGAATGCATGCATATGATTTCATAAAGATCAATTAATACAATGTTTACTTTGTATTGTAGCCTCTGATTATGTAAAATATTATATACATACACCACATATATGTATATTATCCTGCAGCTGTATGATCAGTTTATTACCTACCTGGTTATTAGGAAACATCTGTAGGAATCTTTCCAGGGTTTGTGAGTTCTCTTTAGGGAACCTGAAAAAATACATAGAAAAATACCTTTCAGAATATACTTGCTCTTCATGATACTTACCAAGCAGACATTCTCAAAGTACCTCTTAAGGGAAATTTGAACTTTAGCTGGATATGTGTATTAATTTGACACTAACAATATCATCACGACAGGCCATTCTGTTTTCACTGGACATAAAAAAAATTCTGGTTTATTTCTGTGCTGCTATGACCACATATTGACAATGGAAAAGATATTATTATTCCCTCAACATTTTCAGGTTCAAAATAAAGTTTAACCTCTCTATTAAATGTTTAAAACAATGGTCACTGTAATTGCTACAGGTTCTATGCTTTTTTACAAGAGCCATTGAATCCAAAGCATATTAACAGGAAGTGGTATAAATACTCTCATCACCCAACTTTTCCAAAAAACGGCAGACATTCTATGCTGTTAATTAATCTGAACTTAACACCAGCCAAGTTCCATCATGATGTTTTGGTATGGCTCCCCTCAAAAAACAATTTAGTACATATCTAGAGTTGACTGTTTTTGTAGTATTTAACTATATGTATTCACATAGCAAGGTTTTAGCTGTATTTACTCAATAATATTTTGGGATCACCAAGACAAGCTCTCTTTCTGAGCAACTGTGAGAAAACATATACAAATGTGTTTCAGGATATATGTTGGTCTACCAGGACACCTATCTATTTCTTTGACCACGGACATTGATGAAGTACACTTTAACTCTAGCTAGTTAGATTGATTCTAGGTAACCTCTATGGTTATCAGACTTTATTCTTTCTTGACTAAACATCTGTAAAATATCCTATGTTTGCAACTATGCACAAGGTCAACAAAAATGGCAGTGAAACACAAAATAACCAATGCCTCAGCAAATGCAGGTTTAACATGATAGTCTCCATTACATAAAAACTGAAATTCACATTCATTATAATTGCTGAGGAAACTGTCATTTCTTACTGAGGACCAGAAACAAAAGTATAGTGGCAAAAAAGATTTGGGAAACAGTTTTAATTGTTCTATATACGATAGTCAGATTTAGGCTAAAACAGCACTACCATAGATAAAAGGGATGGTCAACTTGGTGATTATTTTCAGTTAACTGGGATGTATTCATCTGTTTCAAAAAATACATTATGGGAATTCTATATGGTACATGTCATTCCCAACATGGTTTTATCATTTCAGGATCCAGTTAAAACACTTCCAGATTTGTACAAGGCCTAGGACACAGACTTAGAAGAGAAACCTTCTTCTCTTGAGTTAAACTGCCATTATTCCCTGCCCCAAAACTGCCTGGATCACCTCTTAGCATTTGCTATCACGTGCTTGAAATATGTGTTACCTAAATCAAAGATTCAATAAAATGATGTCTGATAATGTTCTTATAAACATACATGTTTTTTGACTACTTTATTATCAGTAGGACAGGGAAATATGATAGTGTTTAAAACATCTGAGTGTAAAAGGTGTTAGTGATTGAATGATCCATCTTCTCCAACCAGTTCACAACCTAAGACATTACTAGAATAATGCATAAAAACATGGTAACTGTCTGGGGCACAACCTCCTCACCCACCTGCCTATTTATATTCAGTGTTTCTAACTGTCACATATACAGTCTGCAACTTATATAACAATGATCCAGGGCACTGGTAACAATTGTTTATGTCACTGTGTTCCCATTAAGGGAATGAGCAAAAAGAAAATACACAAAATTGTTTTTCAAGAGACAGTTGTGCCCTATCAGGATACCTGCTCCTTTCATTGCCATGACCATTATTAAAGGACACTTAAACTCTACCTACACTCATGGCTTCCTTCAGAGATAAGACAATTTCAGGAGGCTCCAGTATTTTTAGATGGGGAAACATGAAATTTCTGAATTTTCTCCCTATATTGTCAGGTAAACCATGATGACAATGAATATGCCATATATCCCTCAGTATTCACAGGTTCAACATACAAAAAGTACACATGAATAACCACTGACAATGTGAAAGGCTCCATGGTTTCTTATCATATCCCCAGCATGAAAATCTTGTTGATATAAGTGTTTAGAAATGTCCCAGTCCCTGAATTAGTAGATGAAGGCACGATATTCTGGGGCTGTGATTTAGGGTTAAAGCAGAACTAATCTATATGGAAGAAATTGTTCTCTTGAAGATATCTCTGAGTCATTGTGGGGACCTGACTCTCTCTGAAAAAGAAATCATGTGAAACTGATTTGTTACTTTTCTAATTGTACCTGTACTTTTGAAAATTCCTAATGTCATTGTACCAATTCAGGATCTATCCAAACTATTGATACCTGCACCCACACAGACTAGTAACAGAACACTTTTCCTCCTAAGAGGAAATCTGTAGTAATGCCAACATTTATAAATACACTGCAGTGGACACAATGAAAAGCACTGGAACAGTTCCTATGGCTCTACAAGTGTGGACATTGTCTATCAGCAAGCACACAAAAAATGTGACACTTCCTAGCAATATTAGGGTACATTAGTATATATGAATGGCTGGCATGACAAAAATCTTGGAAAAATGGAAGAGTCTCCTAAGATTTTATTAATCATATGAGCATATTAGTTGCTCTGCACATTCTAGGACTGCTTAAGTCACCTACCTCATTCTTAGCAATGGTTCTTGAGCAATCTTTTAGGGACCACTCTGTTCCCTTTCAGAGATCCTGTTAGAAAACATGCACAATTGTGTTTCATGATACAGTTTCCTCTACCAAGATGACCAAGTTGATGTACCCTTGAATTGATCCTGAATATATGGATTATTACAAGATGAACTGCACTGTCTAGAGACCCCATTCTTTATTTTGTAAGCTTTATTTTTATTAGCTTCAATTTTCATTGTATTAAAGGGTTTGTGATATTTACATCCATATATAAAATGTAGTTTGATAAAATTCACCCTGTTTACCTATGTATATGTGTGTGTGAGTGTTTTAGAATGTAGGATGTTTTATATACATGTAACACACGCACACACCATGTATATATATTATAACATTCTTACATTATCTTGCTCAAATGTCTTCTCTTTTCCCATCTTCTACCTGTTTCCCCCAACATTCCCCTATCTGCAATTATGTTATATTATATTTTTAGGTCTAAGTTCCTGCATGAGTGACAACATGCTATATATTCTCTATAACTGGTGTTTAGGTTTTAACAGAGATTTTTAGATAGAGATAAAGGAGGCCATATAATGAGGAAAACCGATACTGGAGTCTCTCTGCCACAAGCCAGGGAACTATAAACTGGAAGAACAAGATTCTGCCCTCGAGTCTTTTGAGGAATCCCCCCGATTTTATCTTCCTTCCTTGATGAAGGAACTGTTTTTCCATGAACTGTTCCTCAAAATTAGATGCCCCAGCTGCAAACAGTTCACGTTCCCCAAAACATTTATCTTACTCTCAAAGGTTTTCCTGTCAATGGGCTCCGACGTCATATCAGTAATTTAGTAAGGAATGTGTTTTGGAAGTATCTCTGTCTGATTATCCCCACATTAGAGACATGGGAAACTTCAAATCCTGTAATTCTCAACACACTTTCAACCAGAGTAGAAGTGAACCGCTGGTGTATTCAACAAGGCATAATGATCGGGACTCCACCCTAAGTCTCACCATTTTAGGAGTAGGAATTGTACCTCTCTCAGACAGTTGGCCATGACTTCCGCTAGCCCCATCAGCAGCAGCGATGCTGCCATCACTCCTAAACCCACTCTTTCTCACCTTATTATAGCATTGGCAGAGGAGGACTCAAGATGAGCCAACGTTGGACTCCTAGCGACAGGCAAGCGGCTGTTGCGGCTATAACTGAAAACTGGACTCCTGATGTCGCAATCACTTCACTACCTATAGAGCCAATCAGCTTCCAGAATGCAGCTGCTGCAGCCAATCAGAATATACTATGTTCTTGTCTGTACCCATAATCCATTGGGTGTGTGTTATTTGTTGCTAGGCTATGGTTTTAAAGCCACGTGTAATTTCATGCATTTCCACTTATAAAATTTACTTTTACTAGTGAAAATTTGTTCTACTCTGTCCCCTTAATTACCAAATGTCGGAACTTCTAGTAATTTTTTTTTTTGAGCAGGACATTGCTGTATACCCGGCAAAGTTACTTTGTATGAAAGTCTGGCCTCAAACTCATGATCTTCCTTCTTCAGGTTTCCTTATTCTGGTCTTAAACTCATGATCCTCTTACCTTTGTATTCCTAATGCTGGAATTTCAGATATAACAGCACAACAAACTTATAGTCAGTTCTTTAGAGATTTGTTGATTGAAAATTCAGTTATTGGACAGCACGTTTTTGAGTACAAAACTGTTCACCAGTACAGTAGATGAGTTGTAGGTTATTGTGGGCTGGGGTTGGGAGTACTGTGTGGTAAGTGTTCTCTGAGAAATCACATCCCTTGATCAAATCATTAAAACTGTGATCATTGTGGAAGAAAGGGCAAGACAGTCACCTGTGAAAGACTGTCATGCTCCAAAAAAAGTTACATTTGACCATTGTATTTTTAAACTTATAAACTCGTAATTTCCAGACATGGTGAATTTTTTGCATATTGAACTTGTACTGTGCACACTTGTTTTCCTTCAGATTTTGGGGATTTTTGCACATGTGAATTTCTCTATTCCAAATTGTATCACATAAAATTATTTTTCTGTCTTAATTGCTTAACTAGTCTCCAGTGCAATGTTTACTAACAATGGGGAAATGATACCTTTGTCCTGTTCCTGGACTTAGAGAGAAAGCTTTTAGTCCTTCCTCATCAAACATCAACTTGACTGTGTATCTTATGTAAATGTTCTTTATGCATGGAGGAAATACCTTTTGATTCTCAGTTTTCTGAGCACTTTTATTATAAAGGTGTATTTTTTAGTAAATGTCTTTACCTTCTACATAATTATGTGGTTTCCTTGCAAAGTTCTGTCTGTATGACATATTACCTTGATTGATTTGCTTAATGTTAAAGCACTCTTGTAGTTGTATGATAAATACCATCTGGAACAGTGAAAATGCTGTTGAATTTCATTTACTAATATGTTCTCAAGGGCTTTGGTACTTATATTGAAAAGGGATATTGGTATGTAATTGCATGTGATTTTACTCATTGAGTTTGGTATCCAAGTAATGCCAGCATCATTGCATAAGTTAACAAGCCTATTCTCTTCTATTGTTTAGAAAACACCATTTAGTGCTAGATTTCTCTAATATTCAAACTTTATAAATATTTTTGGTCTTCTTAGAGAATTTATGTCTTCTGTGTCTGTTTAGGTAATTTTGTGTTTGATGGAATATGTCCTTTCATCAAGGTTGGCTTGAGTAGTATTCTCTTATAATACTTTGTGTTTATGTATGGTCAGAGGTAATGTCCTCCAATGATTTGTGATTTTAGTTACTTGTATCCATTTCATTTTCTTTCTCATCTTTATTTCTCTATTACTTTTCAAAGATAGCTTCACTGGATACTTAATTCTATTCTGATGACTTTTTTTTTTTCCTTCAGCACTTTAAGTTCTCTATTTTCTTGTGTGATCTTGGAGGGAAGTTTCATGTAATTTACATCCTTTTTCCTCAAGAGCCAGCGTCTTTAATCCTCTGACATCTCCAAGTTCTTCTCTATGTTCTTTACTTCTGCTTCGGTATGATATATTTAAGTGTATTTCTTATATTTATCCTGCTTAGGGTTCTCTTGTTTTCCTGTTTCTTGCTTTAAGTGCATGCCAATAATTTTGGGAGCTCTGTCATTACTGCTTCAGACATTTGTTCATCTCCTTTCCTTCCATATTTTTTTCTACTGCTATTTCCATGGTCCATATGAATGCCTTCTTTAAAGATTTTACAGTTCTTAGATACTCTCCAGTGATTTTCCATTCTTTCTTCTCTTTGTGTGAGTCTATGGAAGCTATTCTTCATTTCTGCTACAATGTTTCTGATTTCTGGTACTGTCTTTGATTATTTTCTAGGTTTTCCATCCCACTGCTTGAATTACACTTTAATTCTTACCTTTTGTTCACTTTTTCCATTAAAGTCTTTACTGTATTAATCATGGAAGTGTTAAGGTCTCAGTCTAATAATTCCAACATCTGTGCCATATTTGGGTCTGGTTCTGAAATTTATACTGTCATCAAACTATGTTGGCATCGAGAAGGGGGCATATAGGTCTCTTACTCCGTCTTATGATTATTTTTTCAAAGCCAGGCATACAGTTCTGAGTAAAAGAACACACAATAGGCCTCTAATGTAAGGTTTTCCTTATCTAGCTAGGAGGTAGGCTTAGTTTAGTGTTTCTTGTTGTACATGACAGACTGAAGTTTTATTACAATTTTTGTTTTGTGTCTTCTGTTGTTTTGGGGGTCTCCCAGATACTTCTTACATAAGATCTGAGATTTATAATTCATTTACTTTCCCATTTTTGTTCAGACAGTTTTGACATTACTAGGGTAATGTCAGGGTAATATATAAGGACAGCAGAAACATTCAGTTCTCTGTACTTGGACTTCTGTTCCTGGGATGTGTTCATCATAATGCTTTTCACTTTTGGAGGACAGCAGATGGTTCAATTTGATTATGTCTTTTCATCCAGGTCCATTGGTCTATGTTTAAAAACTACAGGTGAAGAGAGCTAGGCATGGTGGCATATGCCTGTAATCATAGCATTTGGGATGCTGAGGCAGTAAGATTGTGAGTTCAAGGAGAGCCTGGTTTATATAGTAAGATCCTGTCTCAAAAATGAAAACAAAACAAAAAAAACCCCTAAACCCCACCCACAGTTGTTTGGGCTCTTTGGAGGTTATCCCAAAGCTATGGTGAAATACATTCCCTTTAAGGAAAACCCCATTAGGAGAAGAGAAAACTTATGATCTGCTCAAATGGCTACTTCCCCTCTTCCCAGTAGAAGCGTGAAAGTCTGTGTTCTGTCACTGTTTTTGTTGTTAGCTTTTCTTTTTTTCTTATCTTCACTGCAAGAATCAGGGAAGAGTCCTTGAGAAGAAACTAAAAAACAAACCTGGGGATTTTTTTTTTTACCTGTCATATTTTCTAGCCTGACCATCCTACTGGTTCATTACTAATTCTGGCACTTAGTTCTTAAGTATGCTCTGACCAGCAAGTTCTGATTCTCTGCATCTTCTTGCTTCTATTTCTGGTTTCCCAGGAATCAGTTTTCCTTACAAACTGACTTTTCCAATTAGTCTAAGAGAAGCTGTTGACTTTTATTTTTCCTAGCATTTTTACTTCTGTGTAAGAGGGGGTGAGGAATTCAAAGTTCATTCCTTCCTGACCAGAATCTGGAACTAGTCTTTCTTATGAAGGGAAGTTTTGTCAGACATAGAATTCTAATTTGATGTATTTTTCTCAAATATGCCTTCTTTTTACCTTCAGAAGTTCAAGGTTTGTGATGAGAAATTAGTTATTAGTCTCACTGAAGATCACTGTGTGTGAGGAGTTGCTTCTTTGTTGATGCTTTCATGATTCTTTGCCTTTATCTTTCAGTTTTGGATATGTGTCTCATTTTAGATGTCTTTGGGTGAATCTTATTTCATCTGTTGCTTAGTTGTGTACCTTAATGTCTTCCATCAAACTTATTTTCAGCCATTGTAACTTCAAATGATCTCTTTGCTCCCTTCTTTCCATTTCTCCTTTTGAGATTGCCAATAAATAAGTGATGGTTTATGTGACAATGTCCCCTGATTTCTCAGACTGTGATTTTTTTGTTTCTCTTCTCTTTTGGTTCCTTTCACTAAATACTTTCAGTTATTCTGTCATCAATTTTGTTGATTCTTCTTCTGTCTGGTCAATCTGCTGTTGACCCTCTCTAGGGTGAATTTCATTTCAATCATTGTATTTTTAACTCTAGAATGTCTGTTTCATTGCTTTTTTATGATTTCCATATCCTTATTCATATTGTAATTTTGTTCACATATTGTTTTTCAGGTTTCTTTTGGTTATTTGTCCATGTTTTCCTTAGATCTTTTTTCATTTTTATTATTTTTATTGTGATTAATTTATATATTCATTTATTTATTTTTATTAGGATAATCTCATTGTACAGAGGAGATTCATTATGATAATTCCAAGTAGGCTTACATTGCTCCCACATATCCTCCAAAACTCCCTCCCCATCCACTTAATGCAATTGCAAGAGGTCATTTGGTATATGTATGTGAAACCTCTTATCTATATTTCCTCATCTTCCTGTCCTCAAGTGCATTTTATTAAAATAAAGTAAAAAGGGATTGGTGCTAGCAATTATTTGTTAAAACTCAGCAATTTTATTTTATTTTTAGTGGTACTGACAGTTGAAATTAGTGCCCTGAGCTAGCAAGATAAACACTCTCTTTAACTTGAGCCATTCCAGGAGACTTTTCTGCTTGTGGTTTTCTGATTTGGGGGAGATTTTTTTGGTGGGAATTGGGTTTGAACTCAGGACTTCATGCTTGCAAACAGGTGCCCTATGACTTGAGCTACACATCTAGTCCATTTAGCTCTGGTTATTTTGGAGATAGGGTCTTGAGAAGTATTTGTCTATACTGGCCTTCAAACGTGTTCCTCACAGTTTTTGCAAGTCAGATAGGATTTCAGGCGTGAGCCACTGCACCCAGCTTGCATGGTTATTTTTGAGATAATTTGTAACTTTATGCCCTGGTCAGTGTGGATCATGATCCTCTTATTGGTGCTTCTCGATACAGGTGGGATGACAGGCATGTGTCACTGCACCCAGCCACTGGTTGAGATGGAGGTATAAAAACTGTTTGCCTATGCTGGCCTCAAACTGTGAACCTTCTGATCCCTACATCCTGAGTAGCTAGTTGTATAGTCTTGAGTCACTGTGGAAGTGAATTTGACACCAACCTATTGCATAACTAGACTTCATCTATAAATAAATACATAAATAAATAAACAAACAAATAAATATGCAGCTTCTCAGTCCTCCAATCCTTGTGTGAATAATAGGCACACATCCTGATCAGGCACAAATCATACCATTTCTTTCAATAACTGTTGGTGATGGGTCTGAGGTCATCTGTTACCAGTTTGTACACATAGCAAAGTGTACAATTATATAGTCTCCTTGTCTGTCAGTGATAAATTCTTTGATATTTGCAAAAATAGGTACTAGACGGAAGGACTTGACCAACACAGATAAACGTGCAACAAAGACAGTGATACTGCTGTGCCTGAGTCTGTAACTCCGAGGTGGAGCAAGTGCTCAGCATGCACTAGGACCATGACTCAACACCAGCACCCAAGAAACAGACCACCAAACAAACCCAAACCCCAAATAAAACAAAACAAAAATGAACAAAGCAACCAAGGAAAGAAAGAAGTAGTGAAAATAAAACTGAAATAAAAAAATAAATGGAATTTACAGAAGATACTTAGCCTGTCATCAAATTTGGGAAATATTGAAATAAAATATTTGTACTCTAAAAAATTGTGGTACCATGAATAATTTACCATAATCCATAACTCTCCTTGCAGATATGTTTTGTGTTTTTGAGACGAATCCCACATTATTGCTGAGGTGGGTGTGGAAGTCCTGGGGTAATGTGATCTTCATGAGTTTGTTTTCTGAGTGTGGGGATGACAGGAAGTGTCAATGCCTGGCAGGAAGTTCACATTTTGACCATTTCCCTCGTGTAAGAACCACAACCAACAGCCCTTTCCTTCCGTTTACCTCTCTTGGCCTGTTTCAGTTCCCTTCTTTGGTTTTCCTTTCCATCTTTATGTTAAGATTTGCTCACCTTCCTCCACAGGGGGAGGCACCTCAGGACAGCTGGCTTCTCAGATGCTTTGGGGTTTAAGGGATATATGACAACTCACATTTCCTAAGTGTTGTTTCTCATAGGAACTTTGTGTCAGAACAGTCATCACTATCTCCAGGCATCTCAGCTCCAAGCTCCTTGGTTGCAGGTCTGCTCTAGGGCTTCTCTTGGGATGGCTAACAGATGAAAGAGCCATGACTCAGACTGAGATTTAGTGCTCTGCCAAGGTCTTAACCACACAACACTGCAAAGTAATAAGATACATTCCTATTTCTTACGTGTTGCCTTTGAGTTTTACGATTTTGCATTTGAATTTTACTGATGATAGTGATGATGATGATAGGGATGATGATGACATCATGATGATAGTGGTTGTGATGGTGATGATATAGTCAAAGTGCTGAGTGAAAGTATTTTACAGGCTTTACCTGAATTAATTATTGGAAGATTCCATATGGAAATATATAAGTTTTATCAAGTTTTTAGGTACATGATATAAATACTTTACAGTAAATATCAGAAGGAGACTTTACAGTGCAAAGTGTACCTTGGATATTTTTTAAAATGATATTTGGTGATGAAATATAATCATGGAAATTTACTAGAGCCATGAGGATGATATTTTAAACAAATCACAGACAGGAAGGTGACATTTGTAACAAATCACAGAAAGATTTGTGACATTTGAAATGAAAACTGAAGCTCATTTAAATTACTTTATTTCCATAAAATAGGATAATGCCTCCATAATTAGTTTTATAACCATGTTATGAGGTACTTCATTTTGATTACAGATACTGTGTTATGGAAATATACTTGCCACCATGTCTTGTAAATACACTTTGGAACTCATTATTATTTTTGTGACTTCATTAAAATGTATGGCTCCAGTGCTCCACTAATCTACTTGGTATATTGGTTTGAATGCTCTAAGATAAGACAAGGTTGCATCGATTATATTTATAATTTTTTTCTAAAATCTTTTAATTTGGGGGAAATCCCAGAAGGTATGCAAATATCTAGTTTCTGATATTTCTCTAACATTAAACTGAAATCCATTGAGGAAAATTTTCTAGTTTTTTTTTAATTTATCATTCTCTATGAAAAACTGAACTTCTAATAAATTAGCTATCCATTTTGCACTAATATTGGAAAAATAAAATAATTTCAGCACACTGTGGCCCATGATTGTTTACTTTTTCCATGTGTACAAATTACTTTATGTTTAGGGGTATTATTTATAATTTACTGTGAAAATATAAGCACCTTGCTGTATACACACTTTCAAAGAAAGCATGAAGAGACCAGACTTATATTGTGATAACTTTGAAAATGAGATTAAGATTTCTTCCTTCAAATTCAGGGAATGAATGAAATGAGTATCAGGGGATTTAAATAAGATTTTCATTCCTATGATCAACATTTATTCATTCATCTTTTAGTTGAATGAGCCATTAACTTCAATTTTCTGATTTTATTGATAATGCAATTGTGATTCAAAAAGATAAAATAATTTGTTTAAAGCATTGTGATACATTATTGGCCAATGAGACTTGTGAATTTTCCTTACATAAAGAGAGAACATTCTTCATACCTAGATATTTAGAAGTGAGCATGAACATGGCAGACATGATTGTGTGACTACCTTGTCAGAAGTTCAGTCCATCTTATGAAAAGATATATATGTTTATTGACATTAACACACATATATGCTCTGCATCAGTACATATATATGTAATATTTGCACACAATTTTCTGCACCACTGCATCTTTACATAATGCTAGCAATAAAATATCCACAGAAGTATAATTTGAAGGATGATATAGAATGCATATATATGATTTCTATAATATAATTCTTTTGCATATCTTTGATGTGTGTATCACCAATTTGAACTATTAATACTTGACATCACAAGTATGCATCTAGAATTTGTGTTCCCAGTTCATGCATAGCACAGTGTATTTAACAATGGATAGTTCTTTATTGCACACATTTTTCTTAGCCTATCTCCTAAAAAGTAAAGAGTCCTAATTATATTCAAAAGATAAGTGTTATTTTTGATAAGATTTACAAATGCCATTAGAGTCTCTGAAAAAAAAATCAACCTTAAAAGTCATTTTATTACCTTTTAAAATTCTAATTTTGAAGTGATGAGCCTATTTAAGCAAAGCTATGAAGGACAGAGTAATTGAAAAGAAATATATTTTGACATATTTTATGACAAATTCACTTTCTTAAAATCTCTTATGAAGTAAATTTGTTTACTAATTTTTTCAGTAAACTTACAATGTAAAATTGTAAAGCACTACTTAGCTATTTTAAATAATTAATGAGGGAAACCATAGTTAAGTTGCAGTACCTGTCTTCTTAAGGAAAACAAGGTACATTAACTTTTTAACTCCATTCTCAGGTGTCAGTGATCTCACACACATGCACACACACACATGCACACACACACATACACACACACACACACACACACACACACACACAGAGGTTTCTCAGATTGGCCTTGTGAAAGGAAGCTGTTGGTTTCTTCTCTCAAATCTTTCCTGCCACAGTTTTTGTGGCTCTCCAAATAAGCTCCCTGCGGTCTGCATACTTCATCAAGCTGAAACCAGCCTTGGTTCCTTTCTCTTCCTTAATGTAGGACAAATGTATGTCCTGATTTATTCAGGAGTGCTGAATTTACACCACTAGACCTAGTCCTGGCTTAATGTTAATCACCATATTTTATTTTAAAACAAGTGTCATGGTATAGAGAGTGAAGTATACAATTACCCTAGTGTCTACTAAATTTATATTTTCAGCAAGTCCTGTGAAAGTGACTTACAAAACACATCTCTTTCTTGTACCCACCCCTTTCCCATTTGGCAGCGATGAGGCTCAAACATTTCTCTTTTGGGTTGTACTGGGGTTTGAACTCAGGGCATTATGCTTGCGAGGTACATACACTACCACAGACCCAAACCCACAGCTCTTTTTGATTAGAGTCTTGATTACTTTCCCCCAAGCTGGCCTGGATAACTATCGTCATGCTTAAGCTTCCCGTGTATCTGGAATGACAGGCACATGCCACCACTCAAGCCATTTGTTGATATGGTGTCTCTTTATTTTGCTAGGACTAGCCTCAAACACTTATCCTCCAACTTTCTGCCTCCAGAGTAACTGGGATGATGAGTTTGAGCCACCATGCCTTGATAGACTTTGTTATCTTGAACTTTGATTACTGCCACCTACCATACACTCTGTATCCAGTGTTATTCCCCCTACTGCCTTCTGAAAGAAGCTTCTGTTTACCAGATAAGTTATTTTCCTTATAACTTCTGACTGATTCCTAAGGCCCCATCCCCACTCACTTTGTTCTTATCCACTAAGTTCAGAAACATGTCTTCTTTCTGTCCCTAGCTCAGCCATGACTCTCCAGTTTCTTGCATCTTTAGCAAAATTAGCTCCTTTTCAGTATTAATTGTCTTGGAACAAATGTGAAGACAGCCTTTCCTCACCACCTAATGCCCCTTTCCAGCCCATGTCATCTTGCTTCAGAGCTCTCCCTTGTCAGTAAGTTACTGTGAGCATTCACTTTCTCTATTCCTCCTCCTGGAAAGCAAACTTAGTGTTGCCCAGCCCCGTGCCCATAGCTGGGCTCCTGTCCTGCTTCAGTCAGCACTCAGTACCTCTGTAGGACACACACTGGTGATGCTGGGCTAAGAAAGATAGAAGCTGTTATTCATGAATCCTGCTTAAAGGTCATTGGTGTTACTTATTGTAAGATGTCTTCTCCCAGTGTGGAAGATTGCACAAGAATGTCTTCCATATTGGACCACAGTTTCCAAAAACTATAGTAAAAAACAAAGCTTCATCATTCCCTCCAAAACTTAGAATTTAAGATAACAACTCAATATGTTTCATTATTCAATGAAAATAATGAGAATGATAATTGTACAACAAAATAATAAGCAATGTGGTTAGTTCCTCACAAACTTTCATGGAGGGGAAATGCATTCACTTTTTTACCTCAAAATGAATACTGACACTGACAATGATAGCAGTAAATCCAATAACCAACAGTGTGTAGCTTCCTCTTCCCCAACAATTTTGTAGTCCTGAGTAGGGAGTTAAAGTGTTGGCAGATTTCCTGAAAACAAGCTTTTGGGTCCCTAATCCATCATGATCATCCCCAACAGAGTTTATGGCCAAGTCTCCCAGCTCTTTGAAGTGGAAGGCTGTGCTATCCCACTTATAGATGGATTAGTTGTCTACTGGAGGATGCCAGCCCCAATGTGTGGTCTCCAGCCATGTGGAATCACTTCCATCCTGTTCCAACTCTACTTCCATCCTGTTCCATCTCTACTATGTCTTCTTTAGGATAATCACCATACATCTCATTTTATGAACTGAAATAGGAAGGCTGCTGCTTTCAAACACCCTCTGCTTTCTGCCCTGCCACTGATAATTCTGAGTTGATAAAGCTCATTAAACTCCCCCATTCTCCTTGGGCAGTGTGTCCCCTCGAGTCCTTTCTCAGGGGAATAATTAAAATGTATGTAATCACAAAGGAAATAAAAGATGTTGAAATACAGTTTTAAATGTGCTTCTTTATTGTTTCATTAAAAAGGAGCTAACAGTGGGACTAATAAGAACCAGGATTTAATAAGGTCCACTTAATTTAATAAATACCATCACTGTGGTGATAAGCCAATAATATTTTGGGATGCCTTTAATATGTAAGCATTATAATGTTTAATATTTTATTGGTTTTGTCCTAGACAGACTCCCTGGTTAAGAATGTAACTGACTAAATGCTAATCATAACATCTTCCATGTGGTAAATAATTTAACTTGGTAAGGATAAAAATTAAAAGGAAAGGGCTGACTGATTCTTAAAGACCCAGCATTTGGTACAGCAAAGCAAAACTTCCATCTTCTGGTTTTTGGATGCACACCTCGGCAGAAGCCCATCTTCCCTCTCTACCTGACTAGTAAAATTGATCTCTATCCCCTATCCCAGAAAACCCACCATTTCCTCTAATTTGATAATGAACACACTCCTTAATACAAATACATAAATTGTGAACTACTTCCTCTATACATGACCCAATTTTTAAAAACTCTGAGTTTAGGAAATACACTTTGATCACATTCTTGTAATGCCAAAAGGATCTTGGTGCTACATACTCCCCTTGGATGCAGGGTAGGATGAGGTGTCATCATATATTTGAGTTACTCAATGCCCCAGGACCAGAGAAGATGGGAACATTCCAGTCAGATCTGAGCTTTGCATCCTTCACCTACTTGCTAAATTATTAGAAATGATACAAAGCACATGGTCTGAAGGAAGCTGCCAAACTTGAGGAATGTGGAGTCCATTTAGTACAAGGAGAAATTTTTGAGATACACACTTTCCATGGTGAGGCTGAGAAAAAATATAAATATTTTATGTATGCATGAAATTAGGATAATTGAGTCAAAATGTATAGTATCTATTATTTCAATTCACTTTTCTTCTTTTTTTGATGGTCGAATGGGGTTTGAATTCCAGGCCTCATGCTTGCTAGGCAGGCACTCAAACATTTGAGACACTCTGATACTTCTTTTATTTCTGTATGTGTGTGTGTGTGTGCGTGTGTGTGCACGTGTGTGTGTGTGTGTGTGTGTGTGTGTGTGTGTGTTGAATATTTTCAAGGTAGTTTCTCTTGAACTGCTTTCCTGGGCTGGCTTCAAACAGCCATTCTCCTGATCATTGCCTCCTGAGCAGCTAGGATCAAAAGGGTAAGCCACTGGCACCCAGTTTAATTCACTTTTTAAACAACTTAAGAATTTGAATTTCCAGATCCCTGGGGATAACCCAGTGCTTGGTGCACTCTTTCTGATGAAGAACATCTAGTCTGTTATTCAATATCCCAGAAGAAGACAAGAGCCAGAGTCCCCCAGTTCATATTTCCAACCTCTTTCATGTGTTAGAAAAGTCCAAAGGGGCAACCAGAGGTCTCTTGACCTGAGGCATCAGTCATGGTGCTCTTTTTGGAGAGGGGCCTGCCTTTCTGTCTTTGGAAGGATCTCATTCTTCTTTTCCACTAGAGTACAAGCAGAGGGAATCTAGTAGAGAATATTTGTTACTCATTTTGGTCTACACTTAGGCTAGTTTTCCTGCTTCTAAGCAACCAACAGCCAGCAGGTTGGCCTTCATTGTAGGCAGGAAGCATGGTGCTTGCTCAGTACACAAGGAAGTTCTAAAACCCTGTTTGCAGATGTGGCTTCTGAGTCCAGTAGGTTCTACCTGGATGAAAGTTACCCAGGAAAAAGTTGCTAAAGTATGTTAATAGAGAAAGTATTAATTTGCCTAATGTTAGAGTGTTCCTCAGTACACTTCTGTCATCACTGGACCACTCTCAAAGAATTGGCAATGGAGTCTGGAATCTCTACAACTCCAGAATATAAGAACAGAGGTGCAAGCATCCTATGCTGCTCACATCTGCCAGAAGAGAGAGAAGAAAGGTGATAAGAAGAAGGAAAAAAGAAAGGGGCAGAAGGGAGAGGCTGCATTTCAAGAAAATTTCTAAATCTGTGGTTATCTGGGATAGTTTCAATTTATAGCAAAGCCTGCGGTAAGCTGAAGGGGCTGTTTGCAGTCCCTGCATTAAGACAACACAGTCTCAGGGAATATAACAGTCCCTTTTTATGATGGTAAGTAAATAAATGGGAGATGGTAGCCAAATTCCCTATACAGCATATGCCAATAATTTATGTAGATATTCTACCTCAAGTAGGTAGAACATTAACCTCCCTCCTCAGATGTGTCTGCACACAGTGGTCTCCTTCTAAAGAGTATTGTATAGGGAAAGGGGGAAAGGGGGGAACTAATGGAGCAATCTGACAAACACTACCTCAGTCAGGAGACCAAGGTCATCAACAATGATGTCATGTTGGTGGTCTGCCCCCTTGAAATGATAGATGAATATAGCACTTTATGTATCTGTTCCT
Source organism: Castor canadensis (assembly GCF_047511655.1). Taxonomy (NCBI): domain Eukaryota; kingdom Metazoa; phylum Chordata; class Mammalia; order Rodentia; family Castoridae; genus Castor; species Castor canadensis. The sequence continues at coordinate 110,709,972 of NC_133388.1, forward strand.
ATGCCCAATAATGCAAAACTCAAATCTAACAATGGACCAAATCTGTAAATCTCAATTGTGGAACACTACAACATACCTGACCAGTATTCCTCAAAATTGTCAAGGTCACCAAGAACAAGGGAGGGAGGAACAGTTGGACTACTAAGAGGAATCTGATGTGACTGAAGGCTGAGTTTAATGCAGGACCTTTGGCAGAGGTAAGAACTAGGGAAATCAGAATGAATTGCAGACTTTACTGTATAATTTATCAATACTGATTTTAAAGTAAGGTATATGAATATTCCCTATAGTTGCATCTCAACTTTCCTATAAATCAAACATGATTCTAAAATCGAAAGTTTAGAGAAAGATCCTTAGTGAATTCATTACTTATAAGGCAGAAACCCAGGAATTCTCTAATATATAAAACAATAATAATATATTCTTATATGTTAAAATATGGGAAATTTTTAATTAAATGTGAGTCTATCCCCCTTGTTGAATATTTTGCTACTATTATGAAGGTCCAGAAAGTTTAAATAAAAATTAGAAATAGTTATGCCAAGATGGTATATGGAAAAAGAAAATAAATTTTATCCATATTGGTCATATGTATATTAAGTGCCTACAACAAACCCAGTCTCTCCTAAATTAAAAAAAAGAAACAGAATGATAAAACCTCTGTAAAAATATGTAGTGCAATATGCATTAAGTATTCAATTAGTTTTTTATTCTGTGAGTATAAAAGTATCTTTTGTGATAACTGGGCTCCTTTTTTGTTCTTTTAAAATTATGTTCTGTACAAATTGTCACTGATTTTTCTTGTAAGGAAAAAATAGTACATTTTCTTAGGAAAGAACTGTATACATATATTTGATTAGAGAAATCAAAATTAAAATTCTCTTCAAAAAAGAGCCATTAATAAGTGGCTTGAACTGAACAATAAGATAATTCATTTTTTATTGTACAAGGTCTGATTGTAAAAGAAAAAACAAAAATGCTTAAAATGATACTAGAAAAAGTACAGTTTATTGAGGAAGAAGAAATATTATGAGTATGAGCCTAAAGATTCTGGGAGACAACTTACACTGGCCTAGGGAGGTTTAGTTTTGTTTTCTTGTTTGTTTTGGTACAAGGGATAAAACCCTGTACCTCATGCACACTAGACAAGTGCTCCCCGCCAAGCACCCTAAGCTCCTATAGGACAAGATTCATAAAATGCTTCTTTAAATATATAATGTGTAAGTGTAGAAACAGTGAATCCTCTGAGATAACAAAATTTCATGTGAACATCAGATATAAACTTGGTGTTTGGGTCAGATTCTCACTGTTATTGTTGTGATGCTTTGGTGGGTGTCACAGGCAGAGTCCAATACAAGCCACAATGAGCAGAATGTGGCCTGGTCACATGGGCAGTGAGACTGCCCAGGATTTTTTAGGAGAAACTGAAGTTGAGCCACACAGGAAGCTTGTGAGCTGCAGGAATGCCCATGACACTCACAGTTTCTCAGGATGCTGTGACAAAGCACCAAAGATAGGTGACATACACAACAGAAATGTATTGTCTTACAATTCTGAAGTTTTAGAGTGAAAGTTCAAGGTATAACTGCAGTTGATGAATTCTCCTCTGGCTCTCTCCTTGGTTTATAAATGGCCATTTTCTACCTTTAACTTTGCACAGTCTTCTCTTTGTGCATAACCATTTTCTAATATTCTTTTGCTTAAGGACATCAGTCAAGTCAGATTAGGGCCTACCCTAATGATTTTAGACTTGCCAAATTTTGAAGGCCAGAAAAATGTGACTCACTGAAAATAAATCATTTTGTAATGGACTATTTTGAGTTGGATGCGACTGAAAAAAACTTAATGATAGACTACGTGCCAAGCATTCACAAGGCTCTAGGTTCCCCAGCACAGAAGAAAAGAAAGGAGGAAAGGAAAAGAGGCAGAGCAACTTTCTCTCTGCCCTTTCCCTATTTGCCTAAAGGTAGATCATAAATTTGTCATCCTTACACTCTATACTAGGAAAGACAAAAGTTAGAGACCATAGAAAATTCTTGCGAACCCCAAGACAGCACCAAATAAATCCACATGACAATCCTGGTAAAACTAACCCTGCCTTCCATGATTTCCCTAATTCATTTGCCTTCCTATAATTTGCCACACTAAGACACTCATTTCTTTTGCTTTGTCTTATTCCTTCTCTAAACACTTATTCTTTGTGCTAAGGATGCTGACTGCCCCTTTGAATTACTCATTTTGAATGTGATCATGTGTATGTGTGGTGACATTTCTGTTTCTTTTTTACTTGTTAATCAGTTTTGTTGTCACACATATTTGAGCACACCAGCCAATGCACATAAGATGGGTAGAGGGAAACATTTTTCCCCCTTCCTGAATACTTTGTTATAAATTTAAAACTAAGCAGTCAACCAAGACAAAAGAAGAGGAAACAGTAGTGACCCAGGTGTGAAAACAAAGCCATTCAATTTTCTTCTTATTGGTGCTGATCAAAGCCTGGATCATTTAACTTGTGCAGCAAGTCCAGGATGGCTTCACACTGTGTGTTTATTTATTCAGTGTTTGTGGTGTGACAGTGATTGTGTCACACAGCATATGCAGCAGTGATTAAGACAGGCAGTAGTCCTGCTCTCAAGAGGAGCTTCTGTATTGGAGAGACAGACCCTGACTAAGATGCGCTTAGAGAGTGATCTGTGCTTTGAAGAGAGAACATATGATAATACAGTAGAAAATGATATGGAAGGCTCAGGAAGTATACTAATGGGTAATTTGAGAGGCCTAGAATATTCCTACAAGGAAATAGAGAAGTGAACTGAAATTTGAAGAGGAAAGTGCAGGCAATCCTGTGACAATGTCTCCACACATTCAAAGTTTCCACCTGGAGGTTGTGAAAGAGAGATGAACATGTGGGGCCAGATTTTATTTCACATGTCATGAAAAGTCTTTAGAGACTTTAGAGAAATGACTAGTCTTACTAATATTTACAAATTGTGTATTTGGTATTGGAAGTAACACTTGAGGGATGTGAAGAGGTTTTGGTGTGAAGAACCCAAAGGTGAGTTTGCCAGCCCAGCTGCTCCATCAGACCCCAGCCTCTGCGAAGCTCTGCTTTGTCCTCAGCCTTTCCAGCATGTCCCAGGAACTGACAACATGCTGGGGAAAGGACACCAGTGCCATTTCTCATTGCTTTCTTCTCTTGGATCTTTACTTCATGACAGTTAATTTTCTTGTAGCTATTTGTTATGTTCCATTTCATGGAGTTTTAAAATGTCTTTATTATTTCCATTTACTCTTAGTCACTCTCAGAAGAAGCATTGGTCCCAATTGTCTAGTGTGACTGTTAAGTCATTATAATCACACAAAAATGTGGTGTAAGATGAACTATGTCTACAGATTTGCGACAAAGTAAGTGACTATGAAACCCAACTGGACCTGATTCTGACACAGGTTCATATTGGGCCAATTTCATGGACTTTAAACATGAATAGTACAGTTTTCTGGCTATAAATCACAAGGCTAAGCTAAACCATGGTGGTGTTAGCTCAGTCAGATAAGGAAGTAGAGAAAGTATTTTATAATGGCATAAATTAATGTAAACAGTTGAAAATTAAAGACTTTTTCGATGATCTGCCCTTCATTAATAAGTTCATGAAAGGACTACAATAACCAAATTTAAGACACTGAACTAGATCCTGTGAGCAATACAACAAGATAAGATCATTTATTGAGACAGGTGTGTGCTGTAGTCCAAGCTGTCAGAAGGCTAAGGCAAGAGGATAGTGAGTTAGAGTCCAGCCTGGGCTTCAAAGAAAGACCCTGTCTCAAGAGAAACAAGCTAAAAAACAAAAAAACAAAAAGAAAAAACAAAACTTCTCATCCCTTGTCTTTCAAGAAAGTGCAATAGAAATGCAGTTTTTGTTTATTTAACTAAAGGTTTATTTGTAAGTCACTGAAGAATAAAATAAATATGGATAAATGTAAGACATTTTAAAAATAATGGTGAGGTTCCTTGTGTAATTAAAGAGAAAGATGAAGTACTCAAAACGAGAAAGAATCAAGGATAAGGATGGAACTTCATAATTATTTAAACAAAAGACCTTCATGATCCTGGGATGCTCACTGTGGTTAAAAGTAATTTAAAAATCAAGAAACTTTTGTAACATCAAGGTGTGTTGCTGGGAAAATAAAATCAGCTCTCAGATAGCAATATTTGTCTGGCAGAGTGCCTAAAGATGTAGAGTGCTTGCCTAGATGGGGTGAAACCCTGAGTTCAAACTCTAGTAGCACACAAAAATCAGTAGTAAGATTTCCTATAAAACACAGTAACAATAAAAATTCTGCATTGACACAGGCAAAAGCTGTTATCATAACTCAATTGTTATTCCAGAATCAAGTCTATAAATATGAAGAATTTTATCTATGACAAAGAAGTTACTGAGATCAGAGGGTAATGTTTAGAATACAATATAGAAGAATTATATCTTCATTTTAAGTCTTCAGGTTAGGTGATAGATTATCAATGTTACACAATCTTTGCAAACAGTAAAGGAAACATGAAATATATCATATTGCATTAAGATTAATAATTTTCAATCTTACAAATAGTGAAGAAAGTGAAAAGATAATCCCCAAACTGAAGATATATTTGGAAATCATATAGGTGTCAAAAGACTAGTATGCTTTACATTCTGAGACATTAATAAATTATACTAAGAACCATTAGAAAAATGTGCAAAGACACATAAGCAGACATTTCACAGAAAAGAAAACACAAATGGCTCAAAATTATGTGGGGGAATTGGAGGAAGATATGACTAGTAGGTACAACTGGGAATCAAAGGTACCTATGTGTGTTAATCAGAGAACTAGGTACATTGTTGCTAATGTTATTTTTATTACTAATACTATTTTTACAAAGGAATCCAAACTCCCTTAAATGTGCTTTAAGAGTAGTCATAAATTGTACTTCCATAAGCAAAACAAAAATGTCATATAGTTATCTGTTTGGATTACTTTCAAGAGAAATTAATTTCCTTAACATACATAACAACAGTCAAATTTACTTTGGTATAAATTAGGGAAAAAAAAGTCTAATTATCCACAAGGGCCTTCAATGTTTCTTAAAAGGTTTTTTAAAAGCTCATTCCTACGAGGCACCAGTGACTCACACTTGTAATCCTAGCTTCTTTGTAGACTTAGATTGGGAGGATCACGGTTACAGGTCAGCCCAGGAAAATATTTTGTGAGACCTCCATCTCCAAAATCCCCAGAGCAAAATAAAATGAAGTATGGATCAAGAGGTAGAGCACTTGTTTTGCAAGGGTGATGCTTGAGTTTGAACCCCAGTCCCAGAAAAAAAAAACCCAAAACCAAAATAACTCATTCCTCAATAGGCTACAATCCCCATTATCTTACATTATTCAAGTATTATTGAACTTTTTCATTTAGCTTTAATTTTGTTCATATTTTATTTGTAATGTAATATAGACTTTGAAATAATTCTGTCATAAATTCTTTGAATTTTTTTCTTTCAATTTTTTTCCTTAAGTAGCATATGGAAAAATATCACCTTCCTTAAGTATATTCATTTGTATGCTATGGTTTAATTTTTATATGTAAATGTTTATTCTGGTTGAAATTTATATAGAAGACATGAGCTAAGAATTTGCCTACATTTATTTTTCAAAATATTTAGTTACATTTTCTTGATCTATTTTCATGTTAATAGAAACAATATTTCTATCATGTACTAATAATAGGAAATATTGTATAAAATTAATGTTAATCAAATTAATTCTTACACATGATCAAAAATTAAATAGTGTGGAAAATATTTCAATTTCTGAAGCAGTTCTCTATCTCTTCATGCCTTGCCTGCTTCTCATAAGTTACATCCATGATATCTCTCAAATACAGTCCTTGGTCACAGGAAGGAAATGGGAACCCATCAGAATAAATAAATCAGCTTTCAGAGGAAAATTAAATTTTGTGGCCAAATGGTAGTGAATTGTATGTTTGAAAGCACAATTCCATTTTCCTAATAAAAAATGAATTGAGAATTTCATCTTTACTTGCTAGACAACTTGAGACATTCTACTAGCCCTGACAATTCTATCATTACAAATAATAGTTCAGAACTTGTCATTTCATCCATAATTTAAATCTTGCCACTTAGAGTGGTGGAGCCCCTCCAATCTAAGACATCATTATTGACATAGGGTGGTGGCTCACCTCAGAATAGGACAACTTATCATCATAGATCACTTTATAATCCATTCCATACATTCTACTTCTCTTCACTTCAGTAGTGACACTAAATGACATCCTCATATTATATTTATTTATAGATTTAAAAGTATTGGATTAAGAGAATTTATATATGGGAAGGAGGATAGAAAGTTTATAGAGATGGATTATTTTATGTTCCCAGTCAACAAGTCTCACTTTCAATAAACATAAAATGCTAAGAGCTTGAATTTGAAAATAATTCCATATTCTATTGCTTTTGAAAGTATAGCTTTTTTTAAGCTATCAAAGGGGTCAAGAAAACACAATGGAAACAAAGAAATAGGAAGGGAAAACCAGAATACTAAAGAAATTCAGTATGCAGCTAAGAAGTTCTTCTAAGAAGAAAAAAAAGAGGACTATCTAGAATAATTATATTTTTCATAGACTATTACAAATATTCTGCCTTACAAAAGTGTATTTAATAGATAAAAAACACATTTAGCAAATTTACCAGCCCTGATTCAATTTCAGAAATGAATCAGGGGAAAAAACAAGAAATTGTTCTCTATTACAGGTGTTGAGTATTGTATTTTTAAAACTTAAGCACAGACTTGGAAAAAAAAAATCTCACCATATATCCATTAATAAATAGCCATACTTTCTCAGCATTGCACATATGTATTTGTATCAATTCCATTAATGAACAGCCAGTGCTACATTTTATGTGGGGAGCATAAAAAGACTCTCATTGATTAAGAAAACAATCTGCAAAATTTACAAAATACATGTGCAAAGTAAAAATTAAAAATCAAAAAATAAAATTTTATTAATAAGTTAGCATAGTATTATAAGAAGAATGCCTCTGAAAATTGTAGAAAAAAGTCAAAAATATCTATAATTGAAGTTATTATTACTTTTTTAATTGGGTAACTTGCTGGGATAGACACTGTTTTAAGGAACTTAGAAAAATTGTAAAAGCTCGTGATACTTGCAAGAACTTTAGAGTGAATTCAGTCATTCCCACAAAGCTCTGTCTGTTGTGTTTTTCTCACTTAAGTTTTAATGGAAAGGAATGAAGTAAGTAAAGAAATTCTTAGAAAGAGGAAGGGGAGAGGTTGAGCCACATGTATGGGGAGGATGTAAGGAGGGTGAGTTGCTGATGGTGTGAGGGAAAGTGAGCAAGATGAACCTAAAAACAGAGATGGGTTAGTAAAAAGAGGATCCTTTGAAATCCCATGTAGCAGGCCAAGGATACTTCTTATCAACTTGCTGTCTGACAATTGTCTCTTCAGTTATTTGGAAGCCTAACACAGCTGGCTTAGCTGGAATTTTTCCCTTAAAGGACATTAAAGTTAGATATATTTTATGGTCTTTAGTTCTTACATCTTCCTTTATGTTCTCTGTGCTTGGTATTTGGTAAGCTAGAGTTAGCACACCTACAGTTGCAATCAGATCCTTAGGGACAGATAAATGCAGAAGTGACATCATTATAAAGTGAAGCAGTGAGGGTTCGTACAGTTTTTCAGAACATGCAAGAGTTTTGAAGTGGAAAGGAGGAAACTGTCACACAATTAAAAATGGATTAGCAATACATACAGGTGTTTTAAATAGACCTGGAAAGCCTGCGAAGTGCCTCCCTTTGGTGTCAGAAGTGTCTGAGAGGTCTTTTTGTATATGTTCTCATCTTTCACACCTAAGCTCTACAAAGAGGGAACAGATGCAGATAAAGAGGCTGTAAAGATATTGTGTCATGTGTTAATATAAATAATGGATGCAGAGGTTTGCAGGGATTATAATTTTCAGGTTGATAAAGGATTTCAGTTAATAGAGAATTTCTTCAAGGAACCATATCTCAGAAAAATAAATGAGCCCAAAATGGAAATACAAAGATAGAAGACTATGAGCTAGGTGTAGTTGTCATTACTGTACAACAGAGCTATTATTTTTATTGAGACTGACATTGTTTTATGCTGGCTTTTTAGATTATTTTATTGTTCTCTCTATGTTTATCAAAAACCTTCTTATTCATTTTTAATTTTAATTTTTTGGTAGTACTGGGTTGGAACTCTGGTCTGATGCTTGCTAGGCAGGCAATCTACTACTTGAGCCACACTCCCAGCACTTTTTTGGTTTTTGGCACTACTTTAGATAGGTTCTTGAGGTTTTCCCCAGGTTAGCCTCAGACTGTGATCCTCCTACTGTGCCTCCAATTTAGCTGAGATGACAGGTCTTCATTACCAAGTCTGGCTTTTTGGTTGAGATGGGGTCTTGCTAACTTTTTGCATAAACCCTCTTGAAACCTTAATCCTCCTGATTTTGGTCTCCCAAGTAGCTGGGATCACTGAGTCAAAAAGCTTCTTATTTTCAGTGCATGATTGTTGGAATGTTTGAACTTCAGTGGGAATGGATATATGTCTTCAACATAGAAATGTCTACCTGCACATTTGATGGGAGAAACCTGACTCTCAGCACCACACATAAGATAAGAGGACAACAATGGAAGTTGATTTTTTCAAGGAAGAAAATGAGGTAAAATGTATATTCAAGAGACCTGACATTTGCAGCCCTTTGTGTATCATCTAGGAATGGTAAAATTATTGGCAATGAGGCTGGGGTCTCTAAGGGCAAGGAGGTTCTGTATTTTTGGTCAGAATGCTGGGAGCAATTGAAAACAACAGCCTTTGTGAAAAAACATTCATGAACTTTTGAACATGTATTTCACCGGCTTGTGAGATGATATTATCATTTCCAGTCTAACAAAGAAAAAAGGCTCCTTTCCTTTCACCTTTGGATACCAAATATCTTTAAATGTTAGTGGTACTAATCTACATGTTTAATGCAATTCCCATCAAAATACCAATGACATTCATTAAAGAGATTGAAAAATCTACAATGAAATTTATATGGAAACACAAGAGACCACGAATAGCCAAGACAATACTCAGTCAAAAGAACAATGCTGGAGGTATCACAATACCTGACTTCAAACTATATTTCAAAGCAATAACAATAAAAACAGTATGGTACTGGCACAAAAACAGACATGAAGACCAGTGGAACAGAATAGAGGACCCAGATATGAAGCCACACAACTATAACCAACTTCTCTTTCCCAAAGGTGCTAAAAATATACGATGGAGAAAAGACAGCCTCTTCAACAAAAACTGCTGGGAAAACTGGTTAGCAGTCTGCAAAAAACTGAAATTAGATCCATGTATATCACCCTATACCAAGATTAACTCAAAATGGATCAAGGATCTTAATATCAGACCACAAACTCTAAAGTTGGTACAGGAAAAAGTAGGAAATACTCCGGAGTTAGTAGGTATATGTAAGAACTTTCTCAACGAAACCCCAGCAGCACGGCAACATAGATAGCATAGATAAATGGGACCTCATAAAACTAAAAAGCTTCTGTTCATCAAAAGAGATGGTCTCTAAACTGAAGAGAACACCCACAGAGTGGGAGAAAATATTTGCCAGCTACACATCAGACAAAGGACTGATAACCAGAATATGTAGGGAACTTAAAAAACTAAATTCTCCCAAAACTAATGAACCAATAAAGAAATGGGCAAGTGAACTAAACAGAACTTTCTCAAAAGAAGAAATTCAAATGGCCAAGAAACACATGAAAAAATGCTCACCATCTCTAGCAATAAAGGAAATGCAAATTAAAACCACACTAAGATTCCACCTCACCCCTGTTAGAATAGCCATCATTAGCAACACCACCAACAATAGGTGTTGGCAAGGATGCAGGGAGGGGAAAAAGGAACCCTCATACACTGTTGGTGGGAATGTAAACTAGTACAACCACTCTGGAAAAAAATTTGGAGGCTACTTAAAAAGCTAAACATTGATCTACCATTTGATCCATCAATACCACTCTTGGGGATATACCCAAAAGACTGTGACACAGGTTACTCCAGAGGCACCTGCACACCCATGTTTATTGTGGCACTATTCAGAATAGCCAAGTTTTGGAAACAGCCCAGATGCCTCACCACTGATGAATGGATTAAGAAAATGTGGTATCTATACACAATGGAATTTTATGCAGCCATGAAGAAGAATGAAATGTTATCATTCACTGGTAAATGGATGGAATTGGAGAACATCATTCTGAGTGAGGTTAGCCTGGCCCAAAAGACCAAAAATCGTATGTTCTCCCTCATATGTGGACATTAGATCAAGGGCAAACACAACAATGGGATTGGATTGGACTTTGAGCACATGATAAAAGCAAGAGCACACAGGGAGGGGTGAGGATAGGTAAGACACCTAAAAAATTAGCTAGCATTTTTTGCCCTTAATGCAGAGAAACTAAAGCAAATACCTCAAAAGCAACTGAGGCCAATAGGAAAAGGGGACCAGGAACTAGAGAAAAGGTTAGATCAAAAAGAATTAACCTAGAAGGTAACATACATGCACAGGAAATTAATGTGAGTCAACTTCCTGTATAGCTATGCTTATCTCAACCACCAAAAACCCTTGTTCCTTCTTATTATTGCTTATACTCTCTGTACAACAAAATTAGAAATAAGGACAAAATAGTTTCTGCTGGGTATTGAGGGGGTAGGGGGGAGAGGGAGGGGGCAGAGTGGGTGGTAAGGGAGGGGGTGGGGGCAAGGGGGAGAAATGACCCAAGCATTTTATGCACATATGAATAATAAAATAAAATAAAATAAATAAAGAAATTGAAAAATCTACTGTTAAATTTATATGGAAACACAAGAGGCCACGAATAGCCAAGGCAATACTGTCAAAAGAACAATGCAGGAGGTATCACAATACCTGAGTTCCGACTATATTACAAAGGAGTAACAATAAAAACAGCATGGTACTGGCACAAAAACAGACATGAAGACCAGTGGAACAGAATAGAGGACCCAGATATGAAGTCACACAACTATAACCAACTTGTCTTTGACAAAGGTGCTAAAAATATATGATAGAGAAAAAACAGCCTCTTAAACAATGTAGAAATTGTACATTGTATTGAAAAGAAATGAAGGCAAAATAAAGACATTTTCAAATTTAAAATGCTAAGAAAATCTCCATCAGTAGACAAGTTGTAAAAAGAGTTCTATTGAACTTAATCACCCTGAAGAAAATGATGCCAAATGACTGATTTTATTTACAAAATAAATAAGAGTGCTGGAAATAGAAATATATGGGTAAATATAATTTTTTTATTTAAAAAATTTTTTTGAAAAGATAAATAATTGAATCAAAACTTGTTAACTGTATTTTGATGTTAATAAATATACTGAAGTAAAATATACTTGAAAGAGACACTGCAAAGGAAGACAGAAAAGATGAAAATACACTGATGTGTATTGAGGTACCTTTATGTGAAGTGAGCCAACATGCTGTCACATTCCCTGTGATAATTCAGATTCATGTCACAATCCTACCACAATCAGCAGTAAACAAGAAATGTCAATTGTGTAATTTACAGTACAGATCTAATGCATAATGGAGATATTAAACTAATCAAAAAATAGCAATATAATATAAAACAAGAAGAAATAAAAGCTAAATGGTACAAACAGAAAACAAATTATAAATGGTAAGCTTAAACACAACTGTATTAGTAATTACAACAGGCAAACACTCTTAAAATCTCCAATTCAAATGCAGAGATTAGCACTCTTAATTTTTAAAATTCAAGATCTGAGTATATCAAGACCTGTCAAATGTAAGGCTCTTTCAACATACTGACTCAGATAGATAAAAACTAGAAGGACAGAAAAGGCATACAGGGAAAATATTAATAAGAGAGCTCAAGTGAATACATTCATACCCATGAAAGTGAACTTCAAAACAGGGAATATCTTGAAGGTGACAGGTGACAGGCTGATAATGAAGAAAAGAAAAGCTGATTTGGAAAATGTAGCTGTCATACACAAGTGATACTTATTAAATTTCCTATCAGTATAAACATAGCAAATTAGGCAAACACTCAACACTGAAAGAAAAAAGAAATATATCCAAAAATTTAGTTTGGGATTTTAAAACTCTTCTTTCAGTAACTGATAAAACAAGTAGACAAAAAAATAAATATAGATAATTAGAGCAATATTTTAACAAAATTGAACTCATTGACATTAATAGAGCATTCAATCACAATAGACTTCAGATTCTTTTTCATGATAATGGATGGGTCATTAACATTGACTACATGTTGGGTCATAGAACAGCTGGAATTCTATCACTGAGGAGGATGAGCTTGGAGGATCACATGAATCAGAAATACAGCAAGACTCCATCTCACAAATAAATCAACCAATAAAATAAAAGTATAAACAGTCTCAATATTTAAGTATAATTTTACAGAATGTATTTTGTAGAGTTTTGTTAAATTATAAATGAGTAACTGTAACATCTTCTCACATGTTAAAAGTCAATGCATTACTAAATAAACACCTGACTTGTACACATATCTGGGTCACAGATGGAACAGCAGGGAAGACAGGAAATATTTTAAATGAAATGCAATGAAAATACAAAAAAAAATATCAGTAGCTGTAGGTATAGCTAAATAGTGCTTAGACAAAAATTTACATTTTAAAAATGTATAATAAAAAAGAAAAATCTAAAATCAATGTAATGATCTATTCTACTATTAAACAAATAACATAAGAAACATCAAATTAATCCAAAGTAAGTAGAGGAAACACCATGGCACAAGTTAAAAGTTGAAATTAATGAAAAGGAAAAGGACGAAATATAGAGAAAAATCAATAAAATAAAATGTTAATCCTTTAAAAAGATTAGTAACATTTATACAATTAGCTAAGTTGATTTTAAACTAATAAGATGTGAGTCAAATTACCTGTATCAATATTGAAAACTTGCAAAATAAGTAAATGTGATAAATAATTTTAGGTGAATGAGTTTGATAACTTAAAAATTGACAAATTCCTACAATGGAAAAATTAACTTTGAATATGTACACACATACATATACACACACCTCTTCACACACACTTCCTAAAAACAAAATGAAAATAGAAATATCCAGCCTCAGTGACCTTAATGCTGAAGTCTATCAAACACATTAAAAAGTTATTAGCAACCCAAGTATTTTCAGAATGTAGAGATGAGAATACTTCCCAAGGTGGCTTTCATACCAGCTATCACCCTCACCATGAAAACAAGATAAAAATATTACAATATTAGAAAACTATAGAACAAAATATATTTTCATAGGGAAAGAATTACTTTAAACTCTACCTTCTTAAGGTTCTTGTTTGGGCATGAGATAGATTAAAAGGAGAAACACATAATTTTGCATGAACAAGAAAACTCAGTGGGAATTGAGCTACTAATTGCTCACTATAGTAGCTTCATAAAAGAGAGGGAATTGTAGGAAAGTAAGTAAAAGATATGGGGAGATGAGAGGAACAGCTGCCTAAGTCCCTGTCCCTAGTGATCAGAATAACTTCTTCCAGGTACAAGGTGGGCATCTTCACACCTGGGAATTTTATCTCCTGCTTTAGGCAGAAGAAAGGGAGCTCTGAGCACCCTTTTGATGCTTGCTAAATATGAAGTGTTTTTAGCTGAAAAGAATTCTTATGGCAAATGATATGTTGTGGGGCAGCATATTCTGCAACTCTTCACTATCATGAAAAAAGTTCTGTGTATATACATATGCATATACATGTAATATTTGTGTATTCATAAGTTATAGTACAATGTGACCAAATGAATTTATGCCAGAAATTCAGAACTGACTTAACATTTGAAGACCATGAAATGTATTTCTCATTTTCACACATTAACAGAATTCAAGACTTTAGAAATAAGCAAAATAAAGCTAATAACATAACTGAGATTTTGAGCCCTTTCCCTCTGATATTAGGGGAAAGGCAAGGATGTTCAATCTAACCAGTTATTTTTAAAACTACATATGAAGCTCGTTCTGTGAAGTAAGTCAAGAACATTAATATAGTTGTAGAAATAGGAAAGAAAGAAGAAAAATGCTTTTATTTTTCAATGTTAGGGTTGCATCCATAGGAAATCCTGAGAAATATGAACAATGACTGCTAGAGATGCTGAGAGAATCTAATATAATCGCAAAATGAATGGGGAAGTATTGCAAATGTTAAGTCCACTATACGCTAAAAATGGGAAGCAAAATTTGAAAAGTCCACTTAAAGTATCATCAAAATAAACAGTTTTAGGGAAAAACATAAGTAAGATAAGAAAGGTCTTCACACTGAAAAACAGAAAATATATAAGAAAAGTTTAAAAAGTTAGATCACTTTTGTGAATCTTAACATTTCCTTCAAAATGTCAGTTTTTCTGTATTCATTGATAGTTAAAGAAATCTCAGAAACTCCCATTAGATGCTATTTTAGTAGAAACTGAGTGAATCCTTCAATTTACCTGGAAGAAAATGCACAATAAACAAACTATTGGGATGTGGCAGTACCTTCTTTCAGCATTCAAAGAAGATGCATCGTATTCTTCAGACCTTCTTTTTTGCTTTCTGTTGCTGTAATGAAATGCTTGAGCTAATTAACTTATAAAGAGAGAAAGCTTATTTTGACTCACAGGGTTAGAGGTTTTATTTCATGAAAGAATGGATCATTATTTTGGGACTGTGGTATGACAGCAAATCATGGCAAGAGTATGTGGTAAATCAAATCTGCTCTCCTCATGGCTTGGAATTGGAAGAGAAGAGATTGGGGTCCTACAATGCACTCAAAATGATGTAGCCAATCACCTACCCTCCTGCCACTATACCCCACTTCTTAAAGCATCCACTACCTCCAAGTTGAGCTTCAGTGAAGACCAAGGCTTCAATGCCATAAGCTTTTGTGTGGAGACATTCCAGATCCAAAATACCACAGGTGTTAATAGGTAATGATGCCTTCACAAAGGTCAGTCACTGGGGAAATGGATGAAGAGCCTCTTCTACAAATAGTGCTGGGGACATTAAATCAATAAAGGAGTGAAAACATCCACATAGCTTACTTCACACCCTAAGTCAAACTTCACTCTGAATCTGCAATATTTCAAGAAGAAAACATTGAACTTTTTATGATTTTGAAGTTTAAAAGGGAAAAAATGATTAGTTACAATATATAGTAACTGATATTCTAATATGCTGCTGATGGGCATTTAAAAGTGATACAACTTTGGGAAACACTTGAGTTTTTCTTATAGCTCAAATACTAATTTTTAGCAGTTTTGGTCTAAAAAAGTGAAAATGTAAGTCTGTAGAAATACTTACACATGCACATTTAAGCAGCTCTAGTTTTTCAGCCAACTGCTAGAAATAATGCAAGTGTTTCAACAGATGAATATGTACACACACTATGCAATAACCAAACATCAGCATCAATAAAATACTCCTCCAGAAAGTAATTAATGAATTACCAATTCTCCAAACATCTTGTATAATCACAAAACACCAAACACAAATGATGATTTCATTTTGTATGAAATTCTACAGAAGTTAAATTGTGATGTGGAGCCAAGTGTGGAGGGGTATTGACTGTAAAGAGGCATGATTGTATTTGCTGTGAGATGTATTTTTTTTAATTTTACAATTTTTAATTGACAATAATTTGTTCATATTAATGGGGAATGGTGTGATACTTCAATACTTGTACTTAATGTGTTCCATGGGTTGGTAGGATAACAGAAGACATTTATTAAACCTTACAGAACCCTAAAAATGAGTTTACTTAATTCCATGAAAATCACATCTCAGTTAGGATGATTTAAAAAATCTTAATGGAAGGAAGTGTTTTATTCATTGTTGTGTTGTCTATATGACACTGGGGAAATGACAGTTCAGTGTAATATGCAATGATTCAGGAGACACCATGTGTGCCACCCTTTCTTCTCACCCTTTGATCTGGGAGGAGAACAGCAAACTCTGACAAGCAGCCTGGACAGTGAGAAGGAAAAATACTCAAAGTAGGAATTTAAAAACTTAGCCCATTCAAACTCACAATTTCCATTAATGTGACCTGAGGTTTTAAAATTAATATTTCTCTGAAATTAAAACAAATACCAAAAACAGAGAAAAAATAAGTGAAGATAGAATGACAAGTAGTCCCTATTATGATCACATGACTGTATTCTAAGCATGGAATCTGCTTCGCTTTAAGAACCTTCTGGTTTAAGGGATATGTAAAACTGAATAATGGCAAAATTCTCTTTGAATATGATGCTTCTTCCTTTGCCTTAAAAGTCATTTATGCAGAAAAAAATAACCTCATCCACACTTATTATTATTATTACTGTTTGTAAACCACACTGTCTTTTTCATACCTACCTCACTAAAATTCCATTTTTTTTCCACATGGGAGCACATCTTATTCACCTGGAGAAAGTGAGTTACAGCAAGCCATCCATGCATTCTTGTAATTTATGTGAATTGAGCACTTACTAAGTACCCACTGTGGACTCAAAAGCATACTATTTGGCTGCACACTAATTAGAATGGCCACACATGCTGGGTGATTAGGGCACACATAGTAGATATAGTGACAGCTCCATATGTCTTAAGAGCGCTGAAGAAAGGTCACTTCATCCACGCTACATAAGGAGTGCAGCGCAAAGAAACCTGCATAGAAGTCGCAGTCATGCAATAGATAATAGAAAGGATATGTAGATGAGACACTTTAACACTGAAAAGCAAACCCTCCTCCAAATGTTCCCCACTCCTGTACAGGCAGTCTGTTAGCTCAACATTCTGAAGACTCATTGTAGTCTAGTAATGATTCTTTTCTTTAAAATAATACATTTACATTAATTCAATAAAATTCAACTCCTTCATAAAATGATTCCCTTATAGGGGATCTTAAAAATCAGGAAAAATGTGAGAATATCATGTTTACATCTCATCTTTAAATAAAAAACAAAATAAATTCCTTTAAAAAAAGGTATTGGAATCACTTCTTTTTTCACATTTTTAAAAAAGATTTGCAATGAGAAAAAAAAAAGAGCAAAAATAAAACTTATTTGAGGCCTTAAAAAAATGAAGGTCCACATTTGCTCTATCCCAGCATAGCTGGGGAACTCTCCAGTCTGAAATGAGATTAGCTGATGTGCTCTGTTTTCTCATTCTACACTGAACACCCATGGTTATTGTTAGGTTTTTTTTTTCCCTAACTTTCAAACAATTTCAAGGTGGTTACATTGTTATATGATCTAGTGTTATATACTACAGAGAAAAGAGATACATTGCTTGCATTTTCTTAGCTCTACAATCAACACAATTGTGATTCTTTTCAGAAAGCATTAGTATCCCACATTGTAAATCCATGGAATTTATCTACAAGAACAGCAAAAATAAGAGAATGTGGAGAATTCCTCCACCACAGAAGTATCTAAATATCTCTTACAATCAAAGATGTGAGGAGAAAATAGTAATATTATAATAATCAGAAGGATACCAGGGACAAACTAAATAGTTGTCAAGTAGCTTGTACCAACTCATTGTGCCTGGTTGCAGGGGCTCCCTTGCCACACTCTTTGCTCCTCCCTTCCTCTTTGGCTTTCTCATCCATCTGCATGGTGCTGGGATCACTAAGTGATGTACCTATCACTCTGAGATTCTTAAGCAGCTCAGCTCCTTGGCTCTTAGATATGGATGAGCCATGAGGTCCATTTCCCCCAGAGCTCTGTGCACCTAATGGGAGCTGAACTTAAAACCCAACACAAAGACACTAAAATGGGAGGGATTCCCAAGGACCAGAGATGATTCTTTCATATGATGTGTTTATTTTATTTTTCTCTTTTCTGAGGCAGAGTCTGCTATCTATCCCAGACTGGCCTTGAACTCTCCATCCTTCTGCCTGAGCCACTTCAGAACTGCAATTACAGGTTTGGACTACCATTCCCAATGAAATAATGTTCCTCTAATTCAGCAGTGGCCCTCTGGAAACAATGTCCTTCTATGTTATAATTGTTTCATCCATTAAAAGAAGGCTATCATACAGTAAGACATTGAATAATTTTCTTGATTTGTATGAGAATAGACTTTTTATGTAATAAATATAATGCTATAATATAATAAATACACATGTATGTATATATACCTATATATGTATTTTTATGTACATATATTTTAAAGTAAAGTCTCACTGCATTGCCTTAACTGACCTCAAACTTGCCAACCTCTTATTGTCAGACCCCCACATAGCTGGGATTATAGATGTGTACCACCATGCCCTGCAAGAATACAAGTTTTAAATTCCCCAATTCTATTGCATTAGCCTTCTCTAAATCTCCAGATCATCCCTTCTCCCTCTCTCCCTGAGTATATCAGGCTGACCTAAATTGTGCCCAATACCTAACATCCCATACTTCTGAGATAGAAACTGATTTTTAACTGAAATAAATAGCTTAGCTCATCTGTGTCATATATGTAACAAAATTGGAGGAAAATATTAAGTGGATAAGAATAAATTCTACTCTGCTATGAGGTAACCAATAACACTGAAAAGAAAATAATTTTATGAAAATAGTCATATAAATAGCTATATACTTTTTAAATGGGTATATATGGGCTAAAATAATTGAAATGTTATTTTACATGTGATATGCTTCTTATTTATTTTGTCAGTCTTTCACCTATTGGCAAAAGTTCACCTTTATTTGGAAGGATGAAGTCATATGATACCAAATGCCCTAACACAATGTGGCCATGAGACAAGATAGATGAGGCAAAGTTTTTAAAAACAGACTTTGTTTAGGAAAGGCTGTAGGAGGGAGAATGTAGTGGAAATACTATGTAATCATGTATGTAGTGGAAAAAGGAGAACTATTGAAACTATTCCAGGAATGAAGGGAAGAGAATGATAAGGGGGTGAATTCAGCTATGATATATTGTAAGAACTTTTGTAAATGTCACAATGTATACCCTAGTACAATAGTATGATCATAAAAAATAAAATAAAATCATTTTCATGCTCACAAAAATTCTTATCAAAAACAAAACTGACAATAAATAAATGTAAGTTTCAATCAATACAAATATTTAACATTATGACTTGTTCAATTTTAGCTCTATAGAAAAGAATAACTTTTTATTAACATGTGATTGTAACTTAACAATTATTATAATCACTCAATAATGATTACTATTTAAAACAGAAAATGTTGTAGGATAATGGGTGATAACAAAATTGAGAGAAAGAAATAAATGTTGTGTGAGTAATAAAGCTCAAATTGAACATGGTTATAGCCAAAGAAGGAAAGTTGAGAACTCTAAATTGAATCATAACAACTAATAGCTAATGTGCACCTCCTAAAGACTTTTCATATAGGGCTATGGTTTGGATAAGTGGCCCCTAGACCATGATGTTATTAAGAAGTATGGGCTCTTTAACATGTGGGGCCTTGTTGGAGGTATTCTGTCATTGATATTGTGCCTGTAAAGGAGATTTTAAGACTCCAGCCACCTCCTCTTCTTCTCTTTTTCTTCTGGTCACAAACAGAGGGCTTCCTCTGCTACACTGTTGCCATGATATTCTTCTTCAGCACTGGCCTTGAAGAAAGAGGCCAATCTACCATAGACTGAAACTCCAAACTGTCAGCCAAAGTAAACATTTCTCCTTAAAAAGTTGATTATCTCAGAGAGTTGTTACAGTAAAAGAAAGCTGACTAACCCATATAGAAACTCATTAAATTATCACAATAACCATGAGATAAGTGATGTTTTCTTTCTGTTATAGACATGAAGAAAACAAGGTACCTCACATCCTTCTGTCCCTTCTTCTTCCCAAGAGACTCAGATTTCTATAACATCTTATGATATATCTCTTTTGGGAAAGCCCTGGATCTTTTGTTAGTTATATAGGTGACTGCTAGAAGTGAGATCTTCTAAAACACTATCTGATCCCATAAGGTAATGGCATTTCAGGTGATACAAGCTCTGTTAGTCCTACTGAAAACTTTAGTGAGTCACAGACAAGCCTCTGAGCTTTTTAAGTAGCTTGTCACTGAAGTATATCCAGTGGCTTGACTGATACACAGCAGAAATGAATAATGACTTAAAAAAAGCTATGAAGTGTTAAAAATAGTTTATCTTTTGTAAGAAATATGGTTACTTTGACTAATAAAAAGAGTGTAATTTTGGAATGCTTTTCATATCAAAGTTAAGTTTGCTCCTACTTCACTCTACTGGTTTTCATAAGCTATATTCAAAATTTGCAGTCAAGTAACAGTGATAGGGATCCATATGGACTGTGAAACAGCGAATGAAAGAAAGATTAAACACTGGCTTAGAGTCCTAAGGTCATTATACTGTCTTTGAAGATGTTCAAGATAAGTTATAATGTTCTGAATTTTTTTTATTACACTCAACAAAGTACTTGTTTTGTTATATACCAGTTTGGCATCTTCATGCATAAAATCATACACAAATACAGATGACTAATTGGTGGAAAGGTTTGAGATTTTGAGAGAGAAGTTAGTATCTGTGAATTTGGAAGCAAGAAATACTAAGGCATTGTTCTTTCAGAAAGTGCAAATCTCCCATATAAATGAGAAAAATCTAGAATACAAGTGATTGTCAGTTGGAGACAAAACAATGTGTGTATATTATTATAAATTATTATAACATAAGAAAGCTGAAGCATGCAGATGAAGAATCCCATCATGTATGTCTAATGCAGCTATTCCAAAGAGATCAAATTATGTCTTTGCAATCTTATAACTTGTAACTATGGTTATAATTTCTACCTATGATTATAATGTATATGAAGCCAACTGTTGAGGCTAATCATAGCTCAGAGATAGATTATTCTAATGATTGTTTTAGAAGAGCTATCTTGGTTTTGTAATTTCAGTGCTTCTGGAGTTGGCAATGTGGAGATATAATTTGCAGCTATGACCACTGAAACCTTTGCCACAACACATACTGAGGAAACAGCAGCAGGAGTCCATAAGATTAAATCAAATAGGACACAGCTATGAAGAACACTCAGGAACTATGCAAAGGACAAGAAATATGTTAAATGAAGAAATCATGGAGTCTTCAACACATATATCTTTAGAGGTGGCAAAATTATAAATATATCAGTAATAGTTTGATACTTTCTATAGTATTTTTCAATCTCCTTTAATTAGCTCATCTTTGACCACTTTTCCTGACATTTTGAATTCCAATGGTGACACCATCATTTCACTTTTCCGAAAGAATGAATTCAAAGGAAAAGAAAACGAGGTTTCACTCGTATATCATGAAATGTGTATTTGACATTTTTTCTT
This sequence comes from Castor canadensis, assembly GCF_047511655.1. Lineage (NCBI taxonomy): Eukaryota > Metazoa > Chordata > Mammalia > Rodentia > Castoridae > Castor > Castor canadensis. The sequence goes on from NC_133388.1 coordinate 110,731,443, forward strand.
GCTAAACTAAAGTGTATGGATAGCTAAAATGGATAAATAAGGTCTGTATTCTATTGATATGATTAAAGACAATATGCATAAACTAATTTTATTTTTATGTGTTTCTTTATTTCATAATCAGATTGTTTTATCAGTTGCTATTTTATCTTCTTCTTAATCACATTATTCTCCTTTTTCTTTTTCTTTTATTTTAACTTAGTCTTGCTTCTTCTTGCTTTGTTCCCTTCTATGTCCCTTCTTTTAGTTTATTCATTTGTTGTTGCTGGTTCTATTTTAATCAATTTTTAACTTCATAGTATAATCTACACTAATTTTGTCATTTTATTTTCTTTGGTTGTTAGTGGTTTAGCAGTTGGTTTTAACTGAATTTCTATCACTGGTTTGTTACAGTGTCATTGCTTTTATGGTTTGTTTTATTCTCTCTGAGTGCAACTGGGGATTGGGTCCTTACAATTGGGCTTCTCACTAAGAATACTGACTAAATGAAACAGGAGATATCTACTCCCAATGGATGCAAAAATTGGAACATAGAAACACAAGATATGTGAAAAAACAAGCAAATATGACTTCTCTGAAAGCTTACTGCTCTTCAATTAACTAAACTTAAAAATACTGAAATGGTTTAAATGCTGAAGAATTATGGCCTCAAAGAAGGTTCAAATAAGCAGACAAAGTGAAGGGATCAACTCAAACTCTGGATGAGAAATGTAATGACTTGTATAAGAAATTCAGCAAAGAGAAATTCTGAAAAAAATGTAAATCTACCTCAGTAAGTAAAACTCAATAAATAAAAAACACAGTGAAAACCATCATCAATAGACTGGACTGGGAAAAAAATGAAAGACTGAAAACAAGGTAAAGGAAATGTTACATATAGACAGTAATAAAAAAAAAATTGTGACCACATCCAAGACCTCTGTGATGTCTAAACCAGTGAATCTATTGTGTCCAACAGGAAACAGAGATTCAGACTAAAGGCATAGATAGCTTATTCAAAGAAATTATAGCATAAAACTTTCCATGCCTAGGGAATAAATGGACATCCAAGTATATGAGGCATTTAGAACCCTAAATACGTGTGATCAAAAAGGAACTTCTCAATGTCACATTGTGCTAAACTGCCCAGAATACAGAAGAAAGAATGATTACTGAAAGATTCATGACAGAAGTACCTAGTTACTTACAAAGGCAAATCTATCAGAATAACAGCAGGCCTCTCAGCAAAAACTAAAGGAAAAGAAAGCAGATATTGATGTATTTCAATCCCTGAAACAAAGTAAGTGTTAAACAAGACCCAAATACCCAGAAAAGATATCCTTTAAAATCAAAGGAAGAATAAAGACTTTCCATGATGAGCATAAACTAAAGCAATTCATGACCACTAAGCCAGCACTGTAGAAGATTCTTAAAGAAATAACATACACAGGAAATAAAGAAAAATATAAACAAGCAATTGAAATTCACTAGGAAAACAAATAACAACTGAGAATTAAGAAAGAATTAAACATTATCAACCCAGGAAAACAAAAATCTCTAAGATGAAGAAAGAGATGTTAGTACATATCTCTTGAAAATAGCCCTAAATGTAATGTTGGTCTTAGCTTTCCAAATAAAAGGCACAGACTGAATCAATGTTTGCTGTGTACAAAAAACTCAATTCACTGGCAAAGACACATATGGACTCAAAGAGAAAAGATGCAAAATTATATTCCAAGCAAATAGAGTCCAAAACAAACCAGGAGCAACTTTGATCACATTAAAAAATCACAATACAAGGAAAATTAGTAAGAAATTATAAAGAAGGTCACTATATATATTAATAAGGGGGGAAACCATCAAGATGATGTGACAATTGCAAATAGAATGCACCAAACATTTGTGTGGCCAACTTCAAAGAACATTTGCTTCTGGACATAATGGAGAAGATAGGTCCATTTACAATAACAGTAGGGAATTTCAGTGACTATTCTCATCAGTAGATCATCCAGAACCCCTAAAAGAAATCAATAAAGAGGCTGCAATGTTAAACTTCACCATAGATAAAATGGACTTGCCATACATTTACAGGAAATTCCATCCAACAGTCTAGAATAAACATTCTAGACTGAGCACCCCATGGAAATTTCTCCAAAATAGATTGTATTTTAGACCAGAAAGCAAGTGTTAACAAATAGAAAAATAGAAATAATTTCTTCTATCTGTTCACAATGAATTAAAATTAGAAATCAATAGCAAGAGAAACTACAAAAAATATAAAATACATGAAGACTAAACAACACTCTTTCAAGTGATCAGTAAGTCATTGAAGAATCAGGGAAGAAATTTACAACTCTGAAAATCAAGTGAAAAGGAAAACACATCTGACCAAAGGCTGTGAGTAAGAGCAAAGGCAGTTATAAGTGGAAAACTTATAGCTGTGAGTGCTAACATTGAAAAATCAAAGTGATTACAAATAAATAACCTAATGACACACCTTAAGATTTTAGAAAAACCAGAGCAAGCTAAATTCCAAATTATTAGATGAAAAGAAATACTAAAGATCAGGAAGAAAAATAATGAATTAGGGAATAAAAAGCACAATAAATTGGATCTGTGAAATGAAGGGTCAGTTCTTGGAAACAAGATTGGTAAACCCTTAGCCAAACTGACCAAGCAAAAGAGAGAAAAACCAAATTAACACATTTTAAAGAGAAAAAGCAGATTTTACAACAGATACCATTGAAATCCAGAGAACCATTGCAGAACATTTAGAAAACTTACATTTCAATAACTTGGAAAATCTAGATGAAATGGATAAATTACTAGACACAAATAACCTACCAAAATTGAACCAAGAAGATATAAACCATATAAACATATCTACAACAAGAAAGCAGATTCAAACATTAACAAAGAAATCACACAAAAAGAAAAGTCAAAGACCAAGTGTATTCACTGCTGGATTCTGCCAGACCTTGAAAGAAGTACTGATACCAAACTTGCTCAAACTATTACATAAAATATGAAGGGTAAAAGTGCTTTCAAACTCATTATATGAAGCCAGTATTGCCCTGCCGCCCAAACTGGATGAGGACAACACAAAATAATTCAAATGAAAACCCTATAAATCAAATTCCTTATTAAACACAGAAATCCTCAATAAAATACTTGCAAATGGAGCTCAACAACAGATTAAGACATACACCTGGTTTCATTCCAGAAATGCAATTATGTTTCAACAAACACAAACCACAAAACATAATACTCTATATAAATAGAACAGAGGACAAAGCTTACATTATCTTCTCAATAGATGTAGAAAACATCTTTGACAAAATTGTACATCTACTTATGATGAAAGCACAGAAAAAAAAATAGAATAAAAGGGACATGATGCAACATAACATAGGCCAACATAGCAAATAGCCAGCATTGTAGTGAGTGGTGAAAAATTGAGAGAACTTCCTCTAAAATCACGAATGAAGGTGCCCACTCTCTTCACTATAATTCAATAGTTCTTAAATCCTTAGAGTAATAGGGCAAGAGAAAGAAATACAAAGGATATTAATATGAAAGGAAGAGATTTGTATTTGTAGGTGACATGATTCTATACTTAAAAGACCCTAAAAACTCTACCAGAAAGGTCTTATATACAATAAATATAGCAAGTAGAAGGATCCAAAATCACTGGCTTTTCTATATACCAATAGCTAACATGCTGAGTAAGAAATCAGAAAAAAAAATCACATTCAAATTGTCTGAAAAAATACCTCAGAATGAGCCTGACTGAGGAGGTGAAAGACCTCAATAATAAGAACTACAATTAAACACTGTAGAAAGAAATTGAAGAAGACACTAAAAGGTGGAAAGACCTTCCATGTTCATGGATCAGAAGAATTAACATTGTAAAAATGGCTGCATTGCCAAAGTACTAAAAGTAATCAAAAGATTTAATGCAAAAATCCACTGACATTATTCGCAAAAATAGAAAAAGAATCCTAAAATTCATTTGGGAGCACAAAAGAACCTGAAGAGCCAATGCAATTCTGAGCAAGAAGAGCAATATGAGAAGTGTAAAAATGCGTGATTTCAAATTACACAATGGAGCCATTTTAACAACACCAGCATAGTACTGACACAGAACCAGACTTCTGGAATAGAAAAGAAGATCCAGAAATAAGCCCACACTGCTGTAGCCATTTGATTCTTCACAAAGCTATCAAAGACTGCCTCTCCAAAAACTGTTGCTGGAAAAATTGGAGATCCACATGTAGGACACTGAAACTATGTTCCTATCTCTCACTCCATACCAAAATCAAGTAAAAATGGATCAGACTTTTTCCTGTAAGACCTGAAAGTTTGAAACTACTAGAGAAAAACATAGAGAAAACACTTCAGGATATGGGCATAAGCAATTACCTTCTGAACAGGACTCTAATAACTCAGGAACACAATAGCAGGAATTGACAAGTGGGATTGCATCAAACTCAAAAGCTTTTGCACAGCAAAGGAAACAATTATGAGAATGAAGATACAACCTGAACACTGGGAGAAAATTTTTGTTAGCTATCCTTCAGACAAAGATTAATATCCAGAATATACAAAGACCTAAAAATTTAAACATCAAAATAATAAATATTTTAATTAAAATGTTCAAATACATTGACTATTTTCAAAAGAAGAACAAACAGCAAATATATACATGAAGAAATGTTCAACATACTTAGCTGTGAATAGAATGAGAATGGAAACATCACCAAGATTCCATTTCAACTCAGAATGGCTATCATCAAGATAACAAGCAACAAATGCCCAAATGCAGGCAAGGATGCAAGGAGAAAGGAATCCTCATACTCTATGGGTGGGAATGTAAATTAGTGCAGCCACTATGGCAATAAATATGGAGGCTCCTCCAAACACTAAAAATAGATCTGCCATATGATCCTGATTTACCCCTGTGAAGTTATGTAAATCAGTATACAATAGAGACACTTGCACAACAATGTTTATAGCATCACAACAGATTTCATTGTATGTATGAATGTATGTATGTATACACACACACACACACACATATATATATATATATATATATTTGAAAGAGTTTTACTCAACTGTAAAGAAGAAAGAAATGTGTTTACACAAAAATGTGTGGAAATGAAAACCATCATGTTAAGCGGAATATGGAAGACTCAGAAAAATACCATGTTTTCTTTTATTTTTGGAATCTAGGTTCAAAAAACAAACATGAAAGTAGAAGGAGGACTATTTGGGAAGGAGGGCTATTTGAGAAGAGGAACAAGATCAGTGGGAGGGTGAAGGAGGTGATACTGAAAGCTTGGTCCCAGAACTAAATGTCAATTCACAAATAATAAGAGCAGGTTTTGTGGGAAAAGGAGTTAAGGGTTCATCTTTTAATAGGTCAGGCAATTAAAGCCTGCCGTGGACTATCATCCTGAAGAACTACATTTCCTTTCCCAAAAGGAAGGATGAGTTTTTAAGGGAAAGTACAGGAACTTTGGGTTTCAGGGTCCACCTATCTCCTGGTTTAATGGGACTAGTCTCTGAAACTCTTGAAGTGGTTGGTCCTTCAGACAAAGATTTCCTCTTTCTTATGTCGCAAAGACAAAGAACCACGATATCCCAGCAGGTGTCAGAAGAATGTCAATCTTGAACTCCTCAGCAAGGAAGAGAAGGAGGCAGGGAAGGAAAAGAACAAAGAAAGGAACTGAAGTTTGTCATTTTTGCAAAACAGACTGGTTAGTGAAATGATTTGGTAAATAGGACAAAATTGTAGCTGTGAGTCTATTTAAATGTCTGTTTCTGTTACAGGGAACAAGACAGCATAAAGGGGGGATTGGATAGGATCAAAGTACATTATATACATGTTTAAAAATGTCATAATGAAGTCCTTTATTTTGTATAATTAATGTATACTAGTAAAAATTGAAATAACAAAGGAATGCATTATGCCTCTTAAATAAACATGATATTATTATAATTCACATCTGCAGTTGCTGTTCTAAGCCCTGCCATGGAGCCACATTAGGAGTTTTCTAATGCAAAAAAATGCAAAACAGTATTTGCATTTCCAAACACCTTGCATTCTGTCATTGCAAACCTAGCTCTGGAAAAGACAGACATTGTCAATGACTGCTGTTAATCATTTCTTGAACATGAAATTATTCTATGTAACAGCGATGCCAGATGGATCAAAATTAATTACTTGGGTAAATGTCCTTTCTTTGACCTAAACATTCACCAGGTTTGAATCTTTAGTCTACATTAATAGAACACTTGCAACCATGAATGAAGGTGCCAGGCTGACAGAGTAGCACGTGATTACCAGCTGACCATCTGTCAGAAAAGAAAGTAAGTGAAAATTGGGGGTAAATATTTTGGAACAACAAAATTAATATAATCCTAAGAATCTTGCAATATTTTTCTCCAAAATTAGTTAAACTCAGAAATTATGTTTTGCTCTGTTTCACATGCACTTTCAACTTTGCTATACTCCTCATCAGTAGTGTTACAGAGCCATGTAAGGCATGCCATTTGTCTTAGATTTCCACAGACAGTACAAGAGAAAGAGAAATGTTTCCCCAGTATGCTACTAGACTGTCATAACCAATGCCCCTTGGAGTACATCCCTAATCCATTCAACTCTCCATATAAATGGATCTCACTTCCTTTCCATAGACACTAAAGACTGTCAAAAGTGATGACTTAACTTAGTAGATACAAGATATCATCAGCCAGTTAATAATTCATTTCTCAAAGTATTAGTATTATCTGTCCAATTTTCTGAATCATATGTTATAACCATAGGAGCCAGGTTCTTGGGTCAACAAATGATAGCAATGAGACTGGACCCAGAAGAATACAGGCAAGGCTTCATTTGGACATGTGCTCAAGCTAGACAGAATATACAGCTCTGAATAAGAGCAAGTCAGGCAAAAGGCTCTCCAAAAATGATGAGGTAACAAATATAGGAAGGGTTCCCACCAAAAGTTTCCATCCAGTTCCCTAATGCAAATACGGACTTCAGATTTTCAGAGAGTGCCTACTCTTAGCTGGTCAATATCAGGTCCTCCTTGAAAAAAAGAATGGATTTCGACCAGATATGGTGATACATGCCTGGAATCCCAGTCCTCAAGAGAATGGCAAATTCAAGTTCAGCTTGTGGTACATAGTGAGACCTTGTCTCAAATATAAAAATGAAAAAGGGTGGGAGGGGGTTAAAATCAATGTCTCCACTTAGATGTAGACACCTCTGTAGAGCAGGGTTTTAGGAAATTGACCACCTAAAATGGATTTACCTTAGGTATAAAAAAGAACATGGCGGGTAAGGTTTTTACTTTGTAGGCACAATTTGAAGGTAGAAATGTGGCCATAACCCTTGCATGCTGAATGGGCATAAAACATTCATCATTATCTCCAGTGTACACTAACTATCTTTCCAGTACTTCTACTTACGCAGATTTCATCAGGTGAAAGGCCTTTTATTCTTCTGTCTAGATCTTACTCATCATTTAAGACCCACCTAATATCCTCCCACTCTTTCATTTTTTCCCAACAAATTTTTGCCTGAAAAAGCCAATCTCTCTGCTGGTAACAGTGCCTTTGAGCCACGAGGGCCTGTGTCTAAAGGGTAGGGTGGGGAGTGTTCTGATACGGAACCTGAAGATGTCCTAGTGAAGCTGAGGCTGGGGTCTCCAGCATGCACTGAGAGCTGAGGCAGGACAGTGCACAGGGGACATGTGGAGAAGGAGAGTTGTCACTGGGCTTCAGGAAACAGCCAAGTCATGAGGGTGGAGGGGAGGAACACAGGGACTCTATTTAACATTAGATATGCTTGTCCAGCATACTAGACAAGTGTTTAGTCAAGGACTTTATAGATCTCTTATGCAAATGGATCATGCAGTATCAGTCTTTCTGTGTCTGACTTATTTCTCTTAGCCACATGCCAAGATTCACTCCTGTTGTCATAAACTTCAGGAGTCCCTTTTTGAAGACTGTCTGAGACTTTATTACATTATATACCACTTTTAATTTACCCATTTATCATTTGGAGAATATTTCAGTGTCTTCCACTTTTTGTCTCTTGTGAAATTTCTGGATCATGTGACTCTTTAATTTTTAATTTTTTGAGGCCCCTCAATTCTATTTCCTATAATGTCTAAATCCATTTATATTACTTGGATTCCAGGGTTCCTATTCCTCCACATCCTTGTCAACACTTAGTATTTTTTGTTTTTATGACAGTGATAATCCTCTCACATGTGAAGTAACATCTCTCTGTGGTTAGGATTTACATTTCTCTGGTGATTATTGATGTTGGAGATCTTCCCATAAGTATTTGTGTACTCTTTTTGAAGAAAGGACTTTTCAAGTCTTATGCTCATTTTTTCACCTCATGGTTGCTGTTGAGTTTAAGTAGTTCATAAAATTTTCTGGATATTAACCTCTAATAGATATTTGATTTGCAAATCTATCCTTGAGTTTTTCAAGTCTCTTGCTCACCCTGCTGGCTTGTCCTTTGCACCAGAGAAGCAGTTGATATAGTCATGGTTACCTAGTTATTTTATGGATTATGTGTCCGGTGTCATATCCAGGAAATCACTGCCAACATGTGATATAAAATGTCATCTACAGTTTCACCTATGTTCCATTGGTATTCTGTACTTTTATGCATTATGTTTAAGACTTAAATAAATTTTGAATTAATTTTAAATTTATAACAAATAAGGCAAATGCTCAATTTCTTTCCTTTTTATGTGAGCACCCATTTTTCCTAATGCTATTGAGGATACTACTTTTTACCCATGTGTAATCTTAGCACCCTTATCTATATTCATTTGAGCACATATGCAAAAGCATGTTTCTGAAATCTCTGTATTCTGTCACACTGGGCTGTTTTTTTAATGCCAGCACCACACTGTTTTGGTTATTGAAGCATATTCAAAAATCAGAGATTGTGGTTGCTTTGTATTTTTTTTTTTGTGGTACTGGGGTTTGAACTCAGGGCTTTGGGCTTGCTAAGTAGGATCTCTACCACTTGAGCCACTCCTCCAGCCCTTTGTATTTCTTTATCAAGTTGATTTTGGTTATTTGGTGGTCCTTTGATAGTCAATGTGAATTTTAAGATATCTCATTCTATTTGTTGCAGAAACTGCCACTCAGATCTGGACAGGGATTTCAATAACTATTTAGATTATTTTTGCAATACGGGCATCATAAAAATATTGCCTTCTAGTACCTTAAAATGGAAAGACATTTCACTTGTATTGCCTTTAACTTTTTCATAAATATTTCATCATTTTCATTGTACGAGTCTTGTTTCCTTAAGTTTTTTCTACTTATTAGATTCTCTTGGATAGTATCATGAATGGATCTGTTTCCTTAATTTCCCTTGCTGGTTGTTAATGTTCAGACATTTAGGAGATTTTTGAAGGCTGATTTTATGTCCTGCAATGTAGCAGAATTCACTTTTTAGTTCTGACAAGTTGATTTTTTGCAAGAGTTTGTAAAACTTCAGTTTTTTCTTCTCATCACATAGGAGATCATATAATCTGACAAAAGTGGTTTGATTCCTGTCTCATTTCCAATTTGGACATCTTTCATTTTTCTTTACCACTTGCTCTGGCTAGGACTTCAAGGCTCATGCTGAACAGAAATACTGGGAATAGGAATTTTTTCCTTGTTTCTAAACTGAAAAGAAAAGCTTTTGGTTTTCACCCTTAAATACGATGCTTTCTTTAAACTTTTCATTCGTGGACTTTATTTACATTGCAGTAATTTAGTCTATTTCTAGTTTGTTAGGTGTTTTTTAATCAGGACAAAGTGTTAAACTTTGTCCAATGCCTCTTCCATGTCAATGAGACACTCGAATGCTTTCTGTCCTTTATTCTGTGAGTGGGGTATATTATATTAATTGCTTTTCATATGTTGCACTATCCTTTCATTCCAGGAATAAATCATATTTGGTCTTGATGTATTCTAGTTTTAATGTGCAGTTCAATTTTGTTTGCTAGTACTTTCTGGAGGATTGTTTATTTTTTAGTAGCATTGGGGTTTGAATTCAGAGCCTCCTGCATTCTAGGCAGGCACTCTTACCATTTGAGCCACTCTGCCAGCCTCTCTTGATGATTTTTGCATCAAATTTATTGGGGATATTGGTCTCTTTTTTCCTTACTAGTAATACCTTACCTTATATTTTCTATGTCAAAGTAGAGTGTTCTCAAAGAATGAGTTACAAAGAATTCCCTCATATTCAATATTTGGGAATAATTTGAGAAGAATTTGTGTTAGTTCTTTAATAATTGGTAGAATTCTTTAGTCAAGACAATTATTCCTGGAATTTCTATTTGTGGGAAATTTTGATTTCTGAGAAAAGCTAGCAACTTACATATTTCTTCTAGATTATAAAAAAAATTGAAATATTTAGATCATAAATATTAATATGTAAATTGCTTACAATTTTATTTTGTAACAACTATTGTAATATATCTTATTTCATTTATGCTTTTAAATTTTATTCATTTCTTTTTTCTAAGTTACTTTAACTGATCAATTTACAATTTTGTAGATCTTTTAAAAACAATTCCCCTTTTGCTTATTTTGCATTATATTTATGTTCTGTATTTCATTTGTCCACTCTAATTTTTACTACGACCTTTCTTCAACTGACAGAGGGTTTAGTTTTTCTGCTGCTTTCTTCATTCTTTTAGGTATAAAGTTGGGTTGTTGATTTGAGATGTATTTTTTTCTTTATTAGAAGATATTTCTCACTGTAAATTTTCCTCTGAGTACAACTTTTTCCTCATCCCATACCTTTTTATATGCTGTGTTAGGATTTTCATTCTTCTCAAGATCATTTCCACTTCCCCTTGTGATATGACCCATCAGTGGTAAATAGTGTTTTCATGTCCCCACATTTATGAATTTTCTCTTCTTCCCATGTATTCCTAGCTTTAGTGAATGTAATTGGATAGGATAGTTGGGTGATTTCAACCTCCTTACATTCGCTAGGGCTTGTCTGATGACCTAGTAAGTGATACACCTTGAGAATGCTTTGTGCGTTCATTAGAAGAATGTATATTCTGCAACTGTTTTGTACAATGTTTTGTATATACCTATGAGGTCCAATTGGTCTATAATGATCCTAAAGTCTCCTGTTTGCTCATTGATTTTCTGCTGGTCTTCTACCCATTAATTAAAGTGGTACATGATAATCTCTTATTATTCTTTTATGTTTTTCTCTTCAATTCATCCAATGTTTATTTTATGCACTGAGTTTACCAATGTTAGATGCACATGTGTTTATAACTGTTATGTCTTCTTAATGGACTGGCCCTTATCATCAGTACATAATATCCTTCTTGATCTCTTTTTATTTTGGTGGGGTTGAACTCAGAGCTTCACACTTGCAAAGCAGGTGTTCTCCAGCTTGAGCCACACGTCCATCTAGATCTCTGTGACATTTTGTATATAACATATATTTTGTCCAAGTGTGGATACCTTTACTCTATTTTGTTCCCATTTATATGGAATATCCTCTTCCATTCTTTCACATTTGGCCTGTATTTATACTTAAGTACTAATTAGGTTGTTAACATCATATAGTTGGACCCTACTTTTTAATCTCTCCATCCAGTCTATATTTTAATTGGAGAATTTAGGCTACCTAAAATATTGATAGGGAAAAACTGACAAGGAAGGACTAACCATTGCCATTTAAAAATTGATATCAGTTCTAGTTATTTCTCTTTTCTAATTTCTTAGTCTCTCTCTTTGTGTTTCATTGAATTTTTGCAGTGATAAGCTTTGGTTTTCTTCTCTTTTTCATTATCTGTCTTCTACAGTTATTTTCTTTGTTGTTAACAAAGGAATTACATAAAACATCTTATAGATATAAAAATATTTTTAAATTGATAATAATATTAATCACATATAAAAATTCTACCTTTCTACATCTCCACATACCACTTCTTGCTATTAATATTACAAACTATATCTTTTTATATTTGCTGTTCATTACTGTAGTGTTATAGTTATAATTAATTTTTATTATTGTTAACTCAATTTTTCTTCACTAACAGAAAGGGGAATAAAAGGAAACAAATGTCGTAGAAATCAGGAAGACCTTGTTTCTGAGACCATTCCAAAATCCTTAAACTTGAAATACTTAGCATGCCAAAGAGCCACACTTGGGATATTATGTTTGGAGTCGCACATCACCAAGATGTATTGAATCAGTCTCATGTCCTATAGCTGATCAATGCCTAGAAATTGACTTAAAGCATGGAGCTGTTAGCATATCATGCCTGGGGGTCCAAGGAGTGTGAGGCTGAGATGTAACTAATTTTTTTTTCCTGAAAATTTGTTTTTCTTAAAAGAATGAAGAATTTACTGAAATTATATTTTACTCCCTTTTCTGATAATCATCAATAGATCATCTTATTAAAATTTACAACATATTGATCTAAGATAGTTGAAAGAAACAATCTATAAACTCGTATTTGATAAACTGAGGTGCTAAGAGAGAATGTGGTAAAGTTAAATGAAAAAATCTTGTTATCTTCTTCTCACTCATGAGCAGCATTTTTACTGATTAATATTTGTAGGGAAACTTGCATCCTAAATTCATTGGAAGGGAAGCCTTTAAGATTATAAAACATATACCTGGAAGATACAACACATGATATGCAAGAGTACACATATAATAATACTATTGTAATATTTATATCTATCTTTATAAATATATATAATATATTATTATGTTATAGTCATATGATTAGTAATATAACTAATATAACATTTTCAGTCTTTATAGAGCCTTAGAGTGAGAAATTGTCAAAAAGTTACTTTTCAAAAAAAAGGTAAAACCAGTAATTCATAAAAAGAATTTATTCATTCTTTACTTCTGAATCTACCATGCAGATATAACCTATTCAAGAGAAAAGTAAAAGCAGTACAACTTTATGAAAAATAAAAGGATTTTAAGACAAAAATGAAAATGGACAAAGTTGTTTTCCCTAAGTGGAGGAACATAATTAAAATTTTTATCAGCCAGGACAGAATTTGTATATCTCTGGTCTCTCCAATTTGTAAAGGTTTGTAAAAATTGCTCAAGGCTATGAGCAGTGTTATAACCTGATAAACCTAAAGGATGGGCTGTGAACAAAGTAATTGTCCATTGAAGGAAAATATTTCCTTCTATAACAAATCCTTCTTGTTGAGTAATATGAGAATGTTCTTGACAGGATTTGTTTGTGTTTGTGTGTGTGTGTGTGTGTGTGTGTGTGTGTGTGTGTGTGTGTGTTATACTATGAATGTATAGTTCACCATTTAATATCAGTAGCCTCAATTTGTTTGACATTTGGACTTTGCCCATTTTATATCTACCAATAGATATGAGTCAAAAAATCAGCCTGATGAGCCAGGCATGGTGACTCATGCCTCATGCTTGTATTCTCAGCACAGGGGAGCCAGAGGACTGTGAACTTGAGGCCAGGCTGGGCTATATGGAAAGAGAGTGTGAAAAAAAATAAAGTGGCCTATTGAAAAGACAATCAGCTTGAAATATAGGTCTTCTTGTTCTTGTAACTTAATATCTAAAAGGAGATGGGATAGGGTAACTTTTCTGGCTTTTCAGTTTTTAACTGCTGTTCATTAGTCTGAGTCTGATTCTTCAAAAATTTATTAAAATAATATAATTTCCCTTTCTCCTCATCTATGTATCTTACCTCAATGATTAGGATTGCTGGATTTAGAATGACATGTAGTGCCCCATCCCAGGAAAGTATAAGATCACAGATACTGAGCCACCATTTTGAGTCTTTCTCCAATTTTCTGAGTGGGGAGCAGGAAATGTTTATTTATTTCTCTCCCTCATTCCACTTCTCCTTACTTTATCATCTTATACTAAAATAAATTTATTGTTAAAATTTCTACCTTTTGAAACTCCTGTTGTGAGATAACTTGAAATGCTTTTCATGTTTGTGATCTCAAGAACCTGTGATTTTGTGTGGAAACTGGAAAGCTATGGGAACACTCTCATCCATCCTCCAGTAGCAAAGTGATTGCAAAGAGATGGACAATTTTAAGGAACACAAACTAAGGTTAAAATAAAATTAGATCACATGGAATAAACAGAGAAGAATAAAGGGAGCCATGTAATTAAGGATAAATAAAAAATGTCTGATGCAGACACTACGTGCTCTGGATTAGACGTGAGGAAGCCCAAGGACTCAGATCAAAGAAGAAGCAAGCCTATCCCATGTAAGAATGAATTAATACTTCACCTTTAGAACAACTTGCTTTCTGTTGTGGAAGAACACAGAGCAAAGGTGAAGGATGAACCATAAGACCAAAAGCTACCAAAGGCACAAGAGTCATTATGCTATCAAAATTTTCTACATGAGGAGAAGTGATCTTGAAAGGATTTAAAAATGTAAGATTTTCTGTGATAAGGCTGAAAAATTGTTTGCCTGACATCACTATAGCGTGATTTGTGTAAGACCCCTCCCCCAGTGCAACCCAGATTTCCTGGGTTGTGAGGAAAATTTCTCCTCTAAAAATTTAGGATCACTCCTCTGAGGCCTGCAAATTAAGTGAAAACAGATAAACAGGAGAAAAGAGACGTTTTACTTACATGAGTAGATGAGGGTATTCATAAATGAGGAACTCATGAATAATCATTGGGTAAGGTTTGTGTATTAATTCAACACAAAGGAGGATGGAAGATGTTTAGAGCTTTAATGGGAAGGTCCTACTAAGATTTTTGATGTCAATGATGTCATGGATTTTGGAGCCTCAAGTTGGTAATGGTGTTCACCAGAGATGGGAGAGAAGGAGGAAGCAGTGTTTTTGTAGGACACCATTAAAGGGATCTGCTTAAAGTGGGGGCCTTCATCACAGGAGAGCAGCTGAATTTGCACTTTCCAATACTAACCATCTGTCTTCTCCAAAGTGGAGACTCTCAGAATGCTGCCACTAGCAGCAATGTTTTGGAGAGGTCCTGCTTAAGTTTAGATATGTTTTCTTTCTATGTCTCCTTATCAGAGGTAGTTAAACTACTTTTGCTGAAAAGCACTGACTCTTTACTTGGGCCCATGAATTAACTAAAAACTGGAGAAAAGCTTGGCATCTCTCTCTCTCCATTTTGTACCTATTGTGCTTTGTCCTGAGCCATTTTCTCCTGCAGCCACCTAGGAATCAAGAAAGGACAATAATGAAGGACAGCATCATTTTGAAAAGGGACTGAAACTACCCTTAAGGAACATGGGGCCTTGTCAGACAGGCCACCCCTCTAAATGAGGATAATTACCTATAGTGATGACACTATGCCATGAAGCAGGAGTAATCATGTCTTGAGAACCAGATTGCTCCCCTCAAGGGATGACAGCTATAGCAATTTCTCCAGAACCCTAGAAGAACAAGGACTGTGATAATGGTCAATCAAGCCCTGCTCAATCACTGAACACACCTGTGACCATGACTACTTAACTATGCATGCCTTTTGTCTTCTGCCTCAAATTCTTTGTCTATTCAAAGCTAAAGCTCATGTCTGTACCCTGACAATGGGTGCAGATGGGCTGCATGCTTACTCTGACTCTTCCCAAGATGTGTCCCAGACCTCGTAATAAATATCCTTTCTCTGCCTTTCACCATGGCTTTTTATTTGTCATATAGGGGCCAGTGGCTGAACCTGCCTTGTGGAAGCCTGGGAGTTTGGGCCTGGGGTCCAATATTCTGGATTTATGCTTATCATTCAGATGTTTTCAATTTAAAGTAATGTTTTTTGTGTCACTTCGGTGGACTGTTTATCCATTCATCACCCCTCTACAAAATTATCGGGAAGTTTTCAAAGACAGGTGGTTTCATTGTTGCAGAGAGAAAATGTTGTTAGAAGTTGAGGTATGACTGATCTGTAAAGAGAAAAACATGTATCAGAACAGAGATGACTCAGCAGAGGAGAACAGATCTGAACACCTGGATCCATGTTTTATAAAGCCAGTTTCCCGGGCCTGGGAGTGGAAAGATTTGTTGGGTGGTGAGAGTGATTAGGAATCTAAACAGGAACTTTTTATGGAAAGAAAATGAAAAACAAACATTAATGATCATAACTTACCATAAACTAAGTCTTTGATTCCCAAAAGCAGCCAATAAAGATTTTTAACCACTGGGTTTGAAGGGTTTTGAGATGATGGAGTGTGGAGAGCAGTGGTAATTTGAGTTGATAACTGCAATTTCTTTGTGTTCCGTGTGGAAGAATCTATGGCAGGACAAGTGGGTATAAATGAAGTTTATTAAAAGTTAGGGAAGGGAAGTACAAAAGGGAGCAAGGTGGAGTCCAGGTGGAAGCTGGAAGCAGAGAGAGCATTCTTCTCTTTTCCATGTGGTTCTAAAATTTATGTTAACCTATGGGAATGGAAGAACCTGATAACTCCCAACTAATAATCCACGAGTAGGGAGAGGCATGGACAGTGCTGTGGTCAGGTGAGGGTGTTCTGAGCTAACCCCGTGCCAGGGCATGAAAACCAACACACATCTGCAATTGGATACAAGGTTCAGAGAAAGAGAGCAATGGTCAGTCTGAAACACAATATTGGCATATGTTTTCTATGAATCCCAAATGTTCCCTAAAACTAGTCCACCTCAGAAGAACTTCCCTATTTGAAGTTTGAATATCTTTGCTGATGGTGTAGACATAGTTTTGATGCAGGATACATAGACAGATGAGGCAAAAGGGAAATGGAAAGTAATAAATATTTAAAGGGCCAGACTCAGAAATTAGAAACAGGAGGAAAAAGTTATAAAACTGAGGAAGGGTCAATAAATGAAGAAACAGGGAAATTATACTATTTTAATAAATATTAACAGGGCCAGATATAGGCATTGGAATAAGGAAGTAAAATCTAGAGAGTCAGAGAAGCTAGGCCTCTCCCATGACATGAACAATGAACAGGCAGTCTCTTTTTGTCCTTTTTAAAAATTGTTATGCGGGGATACATTGTGACATTTATAAAAATTCTTACCATATATCGTAGTTGAATTCACCCTCTCCATCATTCTCTTTTATCCCCCCTATTCCCAGTCCTGGAATAGTTTCAACAGGTTTCATTTTTCCATTTATATACATGAATACATAATATTTAAACTACACTCCTTCCTCTCTCCACATTCGCACCACCCCCAACACACACACACACACTGGTATCCACCACTACCCTCACAGAACCTGTTCTACCCTCCTGTTCTTCAATTTTGTTAAAAAGAAAACAACATTTTTGATTGTTTAAGATAGCTACACATTGATTTATTTGTGACATATCCATATACATATGTACCTGCAACAAGAATTGAAACATCCATTCTATTTTTCTCCTTTCTACCTTAGTCCCTTTCTTATGGTGATTTCAACAGCCTTAAAAAATCTATATAATTCTTGTATAGAAAGTACATCAACCATAATCATCTTAACTTATTTCTTTTACCTCCTTCTCCCATTAGTGACTATACCTTAGGATGACCTCTTTTCCATAACATTTCTTGCACTAGTACTAATAAGGTCTATATTCCACATATAAGAGATAACATGTAAACTTTGGGTTTCTGAACTTGGTTCACTTCACTTAAGATAATATTCTCCAGTTCCATCCATTTACCTGCAAATGACAAAATTTCATTCTTCTTTGTGGCTGAATAAAATTCTATCGTATATAAATGCATTTTCTTAATCCATTCATTAGGAGTGGGCCATCTTGGCTATTTTCATAGCTTAGCTATTAAGAACAGGCAAACATAAAAGGGCTAACTGCATCTGCCTTCCTTTTGTTAGTAAGCTGCAAGGCTTCTTGAATGAGTAGAGAGACAAAAAGAATGAAAGGCATATCTGCCAAAGAGAAGTCCTAAAATGCACCCATTGTCCCTGTTTTTTGGATAGGCCTAGAAGATATTTCCCTATTTTAGCACTCATCTTAGTCACCCAGGTCCATTGGTTAGTGTGTGATAGAGTGCAATAGATGTCATGATCCCATGTATTTCCAGCTGGAAAGTGTAAGACTGTAGATAAGGATCACTATTTTAGGTCTTTACCCCATTTTTGGCCTGGAGAGCAGAAAATATTTCTTGCCTCTCTCTACTTTATCATGTTATAATAAATAAATTCCTGCTAAAACTTCCAAGTTGTGAGACACCTTGAAATATTTTTCAGGTGTAGATCTCAAGTTTTTGTGATTTTATGTGAAAACCGGAAAGCTGTGGGAAAACTTCATCCCTTATGCCTCTTTTACTAACAAACCCAGAGCAACAATCTCCCCTGCATTCTCTTTAACCTTTTAGAAGTAAACTTTATTAAAAAAAGAAAGGGGGGTTGGGGTTAGGAAGTAGGAGTTATTATACGTGTCTGCTACCTTGAGATGTTAAGAAGCTGCAAACTCTTTAAATACACAGAAAAAAGAAAACTGTAGGACATGTCAGTCAAATGGAAATTCCAAAGCTCATATATAGCTTCTGTGTTTTGGGTAGGCCTATAAACATCTTAATGTTTTAAAATCACAAACAGCACCCATTCAGATCATGTTTTGGATAATAAATGTACCCAGAATTGTTATCTGCAATGATTAAGGATTGCTGGACTATATGACCAACCCTATTCCCTGAGCTCAAAAAGTGTAAGAGCCCAGATAAAAACAAACAGTTTGAGTCTTCACTTAGATTTTTCATATAGAATGCTAAGGCTGTTTCTCTCTTCTTTCCTAATTCTCCATAATTTATCCTCTTATACTAAAATAAATCCTGGCTAAAAATTCCACCTTGAAAGAATGTCTTTTTGTGAGGCCCCTTGAAGTGACTTTCATTGTGGATTGATTTAGGTGGAAACTGAGAAGCTGAGGAACATCCTTCATGTCCACCTCTGGTAACACTGTCATAATCATGGTTCTTTCCTGGAGCATAGGAGCCATAGGTATTACAGTGAACTTTCTGAGTGGCACAAATGGTCATGGTAGAATCTTTTGAAGTTCATATCAAGTTTTCTAGCTTTGGCTTGCAGGGCCCTGGGAAAATGCCATTTACATTACAACTAGACTCCCTGTAAGTGTCAGGACAGCCATATTTTATTACTCAGTCATGCCAAGCCAGAGACGTGAAAGGAATATTGGAAAGGCTCCTTAGGAGGGTTGAAGCATGATGTTGAAGGAAACAGAGGAACTGAGAACTTGGTAAGAATTGACAAACTATACAAGATGGTAAGGTACAGTCTAATTTATAGGAAAATAATAAAACCTTATGACAATGAGCAGGCCCAGAATCTGATAACCAGCAGGGGTAGATACACGATCTCTTGAAACATGAAGTGCTTATTTGTATTCACCCCCATCTTGATTAAAGATCATCAAATCAATATGATTCTAGTTTGCCAAACCATTCTAATTCATTAAATTTGACTGGGTTGTTTACATAAGTTTAGAAAGAAAAGTAATTGGCCATATAGGATTTTTCAGTTTTCCTTGCTGTAATTTGTATAAGAAATCTCAAATTGGATATTTAAAAATGGGAGGTAGGAAGCCATATCACTTGCCCATCACCAAATTTCCCCTGCAGTATTTATAGATTTGAATGAACTGTTCTCTTCTTCAGGTTCACATTACCCTAAGGCTCTTGGGTATGCCAGGAAGTGACCTTAACTAGTTACTTGTAAGGGTGGGAAATCTGTAAGTTAGATAGTTGACCAGAATTGCATGATAATTTCATAGGCACTAGTTTGTAAAGTCAACTTCACTCTTCAAAATTGTCTGGTCATATCTAATTATATAATCATTATTTCCAATTATCCTGTCATAAGGAGAACAGTTTCTTATTGAATCTATGTGAATAATTATATTGTCATGAAAATAAGAATATTTTGAGTTTGAAAGTAAGGAGGACTTGAGTAGGGTAAAAAAATAAATGCTTCCTTTTTGTTTATAAAAGCATAATCTAATATTTATAAATTATGGATTATAAGGGAGAGAAAGGTCCTAAAATTCACACTTGTATATTTATAGTTCATTTTTAAATGAGCAATTATTTTTCACCATTCATTAATCTCATTTAATTGATTTTTGTTCTGTTTAATTTTATGTTGCTAGTTTTATTAACCTATTAAGAATGCCAATAAATTTTTTGAAGTCCTACTCAGTTCAGTGGTAGGATATCACTTGTTTAGTAATAGTATCAGAATCCAATGGCTCATAACACCTGACATAGTCCTTTTCATGGGTCTCCCTGGCATCCCCCTTCTGTTGTACATAAACACTCAGGCCTGTATAGCTTATTATAAGAGGTTTGATAAAAATAAAAAAGTAAAATAATGCCAAGGAAATTTGCCCTCAGGTTTGGCATCTGGTATTTCCACTCACATATCCCTTCCCCCAATTTTTTTGTCAGCATTGTCTAATCATGCAGTAGGCAAATAGAATAGGGATAATGTCATCCAAAGCATAAGCTTTACTTCTTTGAAGTACCCAATGGTAGCATTAATCTCTAGAATCCCTCTAGGAATATGATGTTGCTTTTGGTAGAGACAAGTATAGGTCCACTTGGTCTCTGCAACTGTAGTCATTCTTTTTCCACAGGCCAGTGAAACCAAGGTAGGTATTCTGCCAGTATCTGAGTTTTTATGTTCCTTTCCAACTATACATTCTGCAACTGAGAAAGTAACCATAGATTGGGTCAAGGATTCATAGGCCCAAAAGTGAGATGAATCTGTGTTGAATATCTACTGATATTCAGACCTCCATAAGCCCTTCCTCTGACTCAGGGCCATAGAGAATTTTTGAATCTCCTGCAAATAGTATTAGTTGAAAATCAATATCCAATGATCTGGCATGAGGCCTGGTGGCAAGGAACTTGTTCATCATGTGCACAGTGCTGGGTTGTATCTCAACACTTGAAAAAAAAAAGAAGAAATCTAATATCCATGAGTCCTCCAAAGTCCTAAATATTTCTTTTCCCCTAATGCACAATTATCTTAGCAAAAATTTTGGAGTATCTCTAAGGAGGGCTATCAGAAAGATTAACATTATAAATACTCAGGGTCCTTCAGCTTCATCCTTTCCTTCTTTCCTTCTTTCCTTCCTTCCTTCCTTCCTTCTTTTCTCCCTTCTCTTCTTTCCTTCCTTCTTTGTTTTCCATTGATATGAACTTAGGGACTCATGCTTGCTAGGCATGCTTTCTATGCCTTGAACCACACTCCCAGCCCTTTTTGGTTTAGTTATTTTTCAGGTATGGTGTCACTTTTGCCTGGGGCCAGTTCCAGACCATGATCTTCCTACCTATAGCCTCCCACATAGCTATAGGTACACAACAGGTGCATCCCATCATGTCCAGCTAATTGATTGATATGGAGTCCTGATAACATTTTGTCCAGAATGATCTCAAGCTGTCATCTTGTCCAATTCTGCCTTCTTAGAAGTGGAAATTACAGATGTTACTCTTTCCTGCCCCCAGCACCAGAGTCTTTTTGATTCCAGGATTTCTGGGTCTGTGAATGGAGTCATCTCTGTGATTTAATTAAGAGACTGACACTTGTCAGGTGTGGAGGAACATATAACCCAGATTTGGGGATACTGAAGCAGTAGTATTGCAAGTTCAAGGCTAGCCTGAGGTAAGTATGGATACCCAGCCTGAGAAACAAAAAAAATAAGAGAGCCTGTGATTCTGTTTCTTATGATTCACTTTTACTAATTTTATCTACAACTTTTCTGCTTCTACTTATGGACTAGTTCACTTCTAGGAGTAGCATGTCATCTAGCCATCACCATATATCTATGTAAGTCAGAATCACTGGTTGAAGTCCATTTCATTGTCCATTAGGTAGCCTTGCCCATCCTGTCCTTTCTGTGCTGCAGCCTTGAGGGCCATTGTGTTTAGGCTTCCCAGTTAATGACTGAAGTCTACACAGTGAGGTCTTGCCTTACAAAGAGCTGTGATTATAGACCTGTCTAGGGATTATGGGACTAGCTTTACCTGTTTATTTCTCATAGTTTTTGCTAATGGTATTATGGACTCTCCCAGGTAAATGAGTAGGTTTTAAATGACAAATCCACTTTAACACTACACTCTCACAAAACCTTTGCATCCTTTCTTCTATATTCAGAAAGTTGGATTCAGATCCAGCTTTCCAACTTGTTCGGCAAGGATATATTTTAGTGCATGTTTCAACCAACCCACTCAAATGTCAGAAATTCTGATCTGACTTCACATTTCTTCTGGCATAGCTCCACCTCTATACCATCCATTTCCATACATATTTCCTAACATTCTATCTGTGCAAATTAGATTAAGGTTTAGGTCAATCAACTTTGCTTATTCAATTGATTTAAATGTTAACTCACCCAAAAGCATTCTCAAAGAAACACCAAGATAATGTTTGAGCAAACATCACTTTGATAGACATGGTTAAACTGTACAACTCTTGTCTCCATAACCACCTGCTTCACATCAGCAATGGACTATGAGAAATTTCATCAGTTCACTTCTCAGAAGAACTTTTGCCTTTAATTTTAACATTGGCACAAATAAATCTATCCTCCTACAAGCTCATGTTGTGCTTTATAATTTCAGTGACTTTTATCACTGACAGGAAAATGTTGAAATTATATGTAGAGTGCACAAAAATATCAAACATATTATGGCCATTTTTCCTTATCATCAATGCTTACCTTATTATTTTGTGTCACAAACAAATTCTGACCATTCATGAATTCTGTCAGAAGTAGTCATATTCTTTAAAAACTTTAGTTTCTAATATCTATTTCATTCATAATATTGCATCCAATGTGAATGCACATTCATTCTTCCTATAATTCAAATTATAAAAATAGTATCAAATAATTGTTTATTCACACACACACACACAGAGGAAGAATGGTCTTTAGTGATTTCATTAAACACATCTGTGGGTTTTCTTAACCATTATTATTTTGGGGAAACCCTGAGTTTCAGGTAAAGGTCAACATAGTCACCTGGAACTATAACTAGATGATTAAAATTCTTTTTAAAAATTTTTATGTTTTTAACTTTGAAAATATTCTGTGGTATCATTTTATTTAGTACTCATTCTATTTCATCTGCTGTGATCCTTTTAAAACTATGATACCTCATTATAGTTCCTCCAAGTCAATAATACAAAAATAAGATAAAATATCTGAGTAGATATTTATCTGAAGAAGATATACAAATAGCGAGCAAACACAGGAAAGAGTGTTCAAAATCATCAGTTATTAGGGAAATGTCCACCAAAATATGAGATGGGTTATAAATGGTGTGACCATTTTGGAAAAATTCTGATAGTATGTCAAGTAATTAAACTTAGTATTTTACCATATGAGGTTTCATCACTTTCACTCCTAGATATATAACCAAGAAAGTGAAAACTTGTCCATATAAAGATTTGCAAACGAATGATCATAGCAACCTTTTTCATAATAAACAAAAGTAGAACCAATGGAAATGTCTAACATAAATAAAATGTAATATTATTTATAGAGTGGAATATTGTTCAAGTATAAAAAGAAATGAAGTACTGTTAAATGTTGCTACATAAAGCTAAGAGCAAGAACTCAGTCTGAAAGCACATCTTACATAATGAAATTTATATGAAATGCCCAAAATAGGCAAATCAATAAAAACATATATTGACAAGGATGAAAAGAGATAGTGACTTTTAAAGATGAAAATATAAAACATATTCAATTTATGTTTTAGTTTTTCAAACACAACTTTATTGGACTTTTTATTTTCTTTGAATTTAAATATTTTTTCTTTCTTTTAAGATTACTTTTTATGCATTCTCTTTGCTCTTCAATTTTGGAAAACTTAGGTGAATTTTGAACCTCCATGTTAATTTTCAATATATGTTTCTATTATTTTTCTAATATTTCCACTTGGAAAATGTGTGTGTGTGTGTGTGAAAGAGAGAGAGAAAGAGAGAGAGAGAGAGACTGGGCTTTGAATTTAGGCTTTCTACTTGTAAAACAGGCATACCTCCAGTATGGAAAGATTTTTGGTAGATAATCAGATTTCCTAGTTTGTTATTCAGCTTTTTGTTCTCAAATAATGAGTCCTTGGTTTTATCTGTATATATTAATTCTAACATTTTATTATTTTATAAATTTTTCCCTCTTCATTTATGTATTAGTCTCCATTGCCATGTTTTCTACAGGGGAGATGGGCTCTATGTTTTGATGAGATTTTTTGAGACACAGTCTACAGACAGGAAACCAGTTTGTGGCGTTCCCTGCTCCTCTGGTTTTCTTCCTTTCCTACTTGTTCCAGGCTGGCATGGCTGGTACACCCTCTTTTCCTCCAGAACATGGAAGTTGCTGGCTTCTTGAGCTAGCTCATGTCTTTAGTTCAGTACTTCCTGCTTTCATTCTTTTGTAGGAAATTTTCATATTTGCTGTTCACCACAAATTTGTTTTCTTCCTTTAGAGCACAGTACAACCGGACATCTATTTATTTATACATCTTTCTTTTCTATGATTTTCTAGAACTTGTTGACATAGGGAAAACTATAACAGGTCCAGATCCTCATAATAGCTCAAATTAATGACATTCCAAAGAAAAGAGAATAAAGATAAAGTTTCTTTGAATACATCTAATCAATACCAGGTAAAAAGAAAATTTACCAGCTGAATGTTGATAACAATTTTTATATAACTGAAATGGAACTTAACCGTGGACATGATAACATAGTAATTATACTTATAAAGTGTTATGTGAATTTGGATCCTTTTGTAATGAGAGGAGTAATTTTTCAACTCTGAAGAGGATAAGGAAGTCAGTACCAGAACTTCAAAGTTATATTCCAAAGCTTACAAGCAATACTTTAAAAAAATAAGGAAAATTCCATCAAATAATACAGAATATTATTCTCATAAGGTTATATTCTATGTTTATATTTATTTTCTAAACCATACATAGAATTTTACTCTAGTATGATCCATATAATATAATGTACAATAAATAAATATACAGATCTTAGTGGGATAATTAAAAAACAAAGAAGACCCAATGATGCCCGGGTTTAAACTCAAGACCTCCCACTTGAACCACACCCTATTCCTCTTGTCTGTAGTTATTTTCAAGTTTTTGCCTGGCAAATGTGAGGCCCTGAGTTCAAACCCCTCTACCACCAAAAGAATAAAATTAAGTTTTTGCCTTGGCTGGCCTCAAACTATATATATCTCTGCTTCCTGATTAGCTGAGGTTATATACCTGAACCACCATGCCCAGCAATTTTTTAAACTTGAATTTTAATCTGAATAATTTAGAGAATGTAATGTACTCCACTTTCATAGTGCTAAATAGTAAGAAGCAAGGACTTTTATAATGCTGTACCTTCAATTTTTCCATTGGTGAACTCACTCTCAACTTAATTTTAATATTAGAATTTTGAATCCTAAGGTTCTACTAATTGAATATTATTTCTGCCAGACACGAATGTGACTATAAAGAGCAAAACAACAGGAAAAATCAAAAGCCATTTCTGGATGTTTTAATAAGTCACTAGAAGGAAGGAAGACATCAAAATGTATTCCCTCATAGAGTGGGCTTGCCAGGAGCTGAGGGAGCAGGAAGTGGGGAGGTGTTGCTTAAAGGTTAAAAAGTTTCAATTTTGCAAGATGAAGGGAGTTAAAGAAGTGGGTGGTTGTCATGGTTGCCCAGTAAAGTGAATGTGTTTAACAACACTGAACCACAGACTTAAAACAGTTAAGCTGAAGAATTTTGAGCAATTTGTTACATTTTAAAGATAAAATAAACTTTGTAATGGCTTAATTGTTTGTGGTGAGTTCAAAGAGAGATTTTATTTTCTTTCTCTACTTTTCTGTAGTGACTATGTTTTACTTTCTTAAACAGAAAGTATAAATTAACATTATAGATTCATCATTAGAATTTCATTAATTGTGTTTTTGCTATACTCAAAAGGAGTTCAATGGAGTGTAAGTGATAAAATATCACTGCAATAAAGTATCAGGAAGTAGACAGATAATCATGTAGGTCTAGTCCACATATTTTATAATGAATGGTTGAGGAAGCAGCAAAGAATCTGAGCAGCCTGTTGGGTCACGGTTTTTGCTCATCCTTAGGGATGAAGGGGAAAGGGGCATGTGAAGACCATTAACACATGAGAGTTGGTGGGAGATGGATGGGCAGATTGGTTGACCAGGAGACACTCAACATAATTTTCCACATCTGAAGACAGATCTTCATTCCTTTTTTTCTCCTCTCAATTCTTTCTTTGATTTGTTCCTACAGGGTTTTGAATTTGGTGTGGTTTATAGGACTTTGACCACGTTCACCATTCTTATTTTCCAATTGCACTTCGTTTACATGCTTCTTAAACTGGAGGCAAGAGAAAGAAAAGTAGTACTCTTTGGCCTACAGTCCATCTTCATTGTTCACCTCCTGGCCAATATTTACTTGTACTCCCCAAATCAACGTTCACTGGCCCTTCCTTGGTTGTCCATGGCAGGAATGGACTGGCAAAATGGGTGAAACTGTACTTGCCTCATTCTCAGCTGAAGCTGAATGAGGCAGTGCCCTGCCTTCCGGTGTCAGCTCCCAGTACACAAGTATAATTTTCAAGGTTGACTGAATGCCATGTTTTTCTCATTTTTGTGCTTTTTCTTGGTGATTTCACTGTTTACGATGGCCCTTGAGCATAATGTTGAAATGCTGTCTACTCTTCCTAAGGACACGAACACTGTAAGTTGTTTTATGGAGAAACTATAGCCTGCTATAACCTTTGTTCAGGCATGAGCAATAGTTTTGTTGTCCAAGGGTTCAATGTTAATGAATCAGCATTGCAAATTAAGTACAGTGTTGAGCAGAAATACACATAAAACAATGTTATGTATTGCTCAATTGAAAAAAAAATAATCTGACCAGAGCTCACAGGCACCTATCCCAGTGGTTCAGTGTGACCTCGTTTAGTGGTCACAGTGACCTTGCAGAACACAATTGTGAGAATGAGGCAAATCTACCTCTCCTAATGCAATTTAGTCTTATCAGTTTCCAGCACTAAATCACATGGTTCGTTCATATTGAATTTGCCGTGTACTAACATTCCTGTACGTTTAACCTATGATAGTCTCCTAGCTCTTGGCTTAGGAAAGTTAGTTTTTAGGCCTCAGTATATCTAGTACTTATAAAACACACTCACATATGTATCTGAATTATGTAATTGTGTGTATTTACTCTATACACTCTGCATATTCAGTGTGTATGTTTGCTCCCATCTCTAGTTTTACAAACAACTTCAGATTCTAAATGTTATATGATTTATTTATTATTCCATTTCCACAAATTTGATGACTATAACTTCACATAAGTTATTACATTTTTCAACTTTTCATCAACATAATATTTACCTTAGATAATCATTTTTTTGGCAGTACTACAGGATTGAACTCATGGCCTCATGCTTGCTGGCAAGCATTCTGCCATGTGAGTCATGCCTTCAGCCTAGATTTTGGCTCACAGTTTTGAAAGCATATTATGTATGATAATATCATAGTCACCAAATATAAATGGATTTATGCATAAAACATACCCAAATGCCTGAAATAAGAGATCGCCACATTGTTCAAAATTAAACTACTCTTGTGTTACAGTCTTAGCTTCTTTTATACAAAGCCTTTGTAATTTTTTTCTCTATACTTGTCTATTACTGAATTTAGCCTCATAGTTTGCATGAAAGTTAAATGCATAAAGTACAAGTCATCCTTATGGAGTCTCTATATAACTTTTTTTATAGGGTAGCTGTCATGTCCTTTGCCACATAAAATGTGATGTAAATCAAAAGTCTGTGTCACAGACTTCAGTTAGAAATAGTCCTTCATTTAAAATTTTTTTATCTATTGGAGGAGAATTGGAAATCTTTTCTTGAAGAAGAAGTTGAAGTCAACCAAGATGGTATTTTGTGGTGAAATTGATAATACAGTTTATTAGGAAAGTAATACACTTTCAATAGACTGAAAGCAGGTCATCTCAAGAGAGAGAATGAAAATGAACAACATAATTATTTTTAGACAGGATCTCATTATATAGCCCAGGTTGGCCTCAAATTCTGAGCTCCTCCTACCTTCACCTCTTGAATGCTGGAATTACAGGTATACAGCACCATGCTGGACAAGAAAAATGTCTTCATAGGTTCAGTTTGGATACATTGTAGACATAATAAAAATTAAAATAAGCAGTCTCTTGCCAGGTAGATTACATTAAATGATGATCATTAATTAAAGGAAATTAAGTTGAAATCAGAGTAGAACTGGTGCAGGAAAAACTTGTCTCTCTGACATACAGTGAAAAAGTTCAGAGCAGAGAGGAGAAAACACACTCTTTGCACTTTTCAAGTGAAGAAGACTACCTTCATCCATGCCTAAACCTCCACAACAGCTTCTTTTCTTCATCTTTTCCAAAATGTTGAAGGGACCTAGAAACTTAGGAACTTCTGGAATACGTTCAGGACAAATAAACATATGAAAACATACTAGATGGGAGGACATCTTCAAACATGGTACTTTGCCATGCACTACAGATAGAAAGTTCTGTCCTACGGCAGGGCTGAGGTGCTGGCCCAGGTGGGGTTGTGGAAAGAAGGCTGGAAGCCTTGAGATAGCAATGCAGCTGTGATGAAAATCATCTTTTTCTCAGTTGAGAGCAAGATGTTTATTTCCTAAGGGGAGAACAAGTGCAGGAGGAATAGGGAAAGTTTGGTAACCCAAAACTTGAAAGTGTTTGATGTGCCCCTGTTGAGGAGCAAATATAGTAATCTTAAACTGACAGATGCCACTATGGGAAGGTGATTGGGAAGTAGCAAAGAGGTCAGGTAAAGATGAATAAATTTGGGTTGCAATACACTTGTGCATGGAAGCGATGCTAGGAATTTCTCTGTTTACCTCAAGCTAGCAAAAATGCTATGTCTTTTTTATTATCTCTTATGTTTTCAACAAAATTGGAGAAGAGGGCAGAACAGGTTTTGCCTGGAAGTGAAGGGGTTGGGGAGACAGGGAGTGAGTGGGGAGTAGGGGGCAGAGATGGCCCAAACAATGTATGCACATATGAATATATGAAAAATATAAAAAAAATTTTTAAATAGCCTGCTTTAGGACATCATCTGAATGAGCAGATCCTGGTATTTAGATGGAGCCAGTATGGGGTGTTGTGTGTGAGTGTGTGTGTGTGTGTGTATGAGAGAGAGAGCCCACACATTTACCCATTTTTCCTAGAACTGCACTGGAATAGGTAAATGAATGATGGTGGCAGTTGTTTTAAGAGCTTTGGGTGCAGACCAAGTACTTCCACCCACCTTGCCCCAGGATAAGTAATTCACTAGATTATAATGTTTGATTTTTGTGTGCCTTGGTTATAACAGTATAAAAGACACTAGAGAACGTTTCTTGAATTTACTGTTCAGTCTACCAATAAAAAAGGATAGGAGAAATAAAACTCACTCTACAATGTGCCTTAAATTAATCATTTGATTCAAAGCATAGAATAAAGTTTTTCAGATAACTTAGAAATAAATCTTTTCTCTGGGGTTACAATATTATGTAGGGTCAGAACAGAACTCTTTCCAGGTCTCCAATGCCTGCTCCTACATCTGAAACACTGGGACTGAAAGCAGCTGAGAGACTCAAACCTGTATTTTTCTTAAAATTGAGTATGTAATTACATAAAAATAAAAGAGTTTGAGCTAATCATCAATTCCAATAGAATATTGAATTCTTAATTGAGAAAGAAAATGGATTTGCATATTAGAAAATATAGCTGTCTAAACCAGTTATCTTAGAAATACAAGCATATGAGATATATACAATTTAAATTCTGCTTGGCAAAAAAAGAAAACAACTCTATATGGAATGAAAACAAGCATTAAGCAGTAAGTCCCTTCAATATTTTGGAAAAGATGAAGAAAGAAATTGCTGTGTAGGTTTAGGCATGGATGAAGATAGTTTTCGTCACTTGAAAAGTCCAAACAGCATGTTTTCTCCTTTCTGCTTTATCTTCCTTACCCTAACCTTTTGAATATAAATAAATCTCTTCCCTGAGTTAGCTTCTCCAGTTGTTACAAAATAGAGAGCTCTAGGGTTACAGGACATGCAACCTCAATATCTAATGGAGTCAGCTCAGGAGAGAGTCTCTCAACAGCCACTTGGGATATGTGTGAGTAAAAACTGTAGTCATTGAACTTGTGCTTGGACTACCATTTCTGTGAGATTGTGTCCTAAATTCACACTGATTCACTTGTCAGTTTCATGCAGGTCAATCTGTGAACAATTTCCCAGGAAGAAATGTGTTCTCCCTCCTCTATATTAGTTTGGAGGGAAACTTTTGTTGGCAGTATCTTTGTATTTCCCCCAATACTGAAATGTAGCACAGTATTTCGATATATTAAATAATTTACCTTAATATATTCTATATAATCAGTCTGCCAACATGAATCCTTTTTAAAAATAAGTAGTGTCTAAATTAAACTAGATTCATTTGCTTCAGAAGCAGACCAATTTAAAATAGAGAAGGTTGGAAGGTTGTTCTATAAGTTTCAAAATTATTTTTAATATAGAATTTATATCCACTGAATAATTGAACAGGAGTTACTGTAATCACTATTATTATTGGTGGCACTGTTATTGTTTGTAATCAAAAGAGAGTGTAACTCGATAACTTCATGTTAAGGATTAGGCCCTGAGTGTCCAGAGAAATTAAATAACTCATGCAGAGTTGTGTGAGAGAAACACAGAGCTGGATCCCTGCCTGTGATGCCAATGCTAGGAATCTCAGCTGATATCCATACTGCCTTCTCTTTGAGTAAACCACAAAATACATCAACACTTTAGCAGTGGGCAAAAAGGTGATTGCCAAGCCATATATCCAAACTGACATTTTCACACATCCAGAACTGGTGTTTTTTTTGTTTTTTGTGGGGTTTTTGGCAGTACTGGGATTTGAACTCAGGGCTTCATTCTTGCTAGGCAGACACTCTGCACCTGAGAGACTTGGCCAGCCCAGAACTTCTTTAATCAGCCCACAAAGTGTACTTGGTACAAATGAGTGAGAATCAGACCTCAAGAAAGTGGGTGTGTCACCCTGAGATAAACAGTTATTTCACATGCTCACTATGTAAACTGTTATCATTTATATCTTTAATTCGGTTGGAGAATTTGTCGTATTGCTGTTGCACCCTTAACGATCAAGGATATTACAGGGCTTGATTCGAAAGTTTCACTGTTGTAGAATTATGACGACAAAGCAGAACTTGCAATAGCTTTTCCTGCCTGGCCATGACAATTTATTTGATAGACAAGTGTGTTTGTTAGTATCATAGGCCCTTTTAATGTAATCTTACCACCTTTTTACACTCACTGATGTTGGCCAAATAGTCTCTGGAGCTGAGGCTTGAAACAAAGCCAATTGTTCCATTGAGAGACTTCTTGTGATGACCAATTGTGGTTTTTATTTTTAAGCCAAAAGATAAGCAGAATTAATAATCTGACTTGATTTCTCAGCTGACATTTGAGTTCTGATTTAAATTCTCGTACACACTAGGTGTGAGGACAGAAGGTGGTGTGGGGGAATGCATGCACACCTCTTTTCCCAAAGCACAGCCAGGTGTCGGGCCACTTCCTTCTTGTTTGGACAGTGGAGCCCAGGCTGAAATGCTGCGCAAGGCCTTGTGGAGGGGACAGATGGCATGAGGACCAATCGGGTTCTCATATCATCACAACCAGAGATACATCTGTGTAAATTGCCTTGTGGAAACTCCTAAATTTAGGTTAAAAATTTCTCTATTTGAAAAAATAAAATATAGGCTTATTTGTATAAAAAAGAGTTTTAAAAAAATCTTTCCTGTTACTAGCAAGACTTGTTTTAGGTGAACAAATGAAAATGATAGATTTAATACAAATTATATAAATTCTATCATTACCAGAAAGAATCAAAAAGACAAGATAAAATAAGAAGTAACAGAAAATACTATATAAGCATCTATGTTAATAATTAAATTAAATTGTAAGCTTCTCTTACTATAAATATTTTCTCTGGTTTATAATTTAAACCAGAGAATTGCAGGTCACTACCTGCAATACGTATTTTTAAAAATTGTCTTCTCTACTTGTTATCACGATTGTGAGTGTCTTAAACATGCTACAGTCTCCAAGCATGTTTTTATTACAAACTCAAGTTAGTTGTGGATCAGTCATATATCACTGCATGAAATGCCACATAGTGTTGTCATCTATCTTGTGAGAGTGGTCAGAAAGTTAATTGGTGTTTATGAAATGTATTTGAGGCAAGCCAGGTTATCGATAGTCTGGGACTACTACCCTCTTGACTCAAGAGCTCCCCTAGCCCACAGGTGAGAAAAGCCAGGTGATGATATATTCTCTCCCCACCTCTAAGTTCAAGGTGATATAAAAACGACCTACCAAAAGACCTCAGCTCTTCTTCTTCTTTACCTTCAATAAAACTACCTCACCCCATCCATGTGTTTTGCTTAGACCCAGAATGCAAGGACCGGGATCTTCTGGAAACACCATTTTCCAATAACACTTTGAAGATTTGGAAGTGCATTCGTGCAGTAGACATCATTATCATTCCCCAAGTGAACTAATGTGCATATAAAACAAAGGTGCTATCACCTAATACCCATGGGCATTTATAGATTGCTTCTTTGAATCAAGGCAATTGAATACTCATATTTCTTATACTCCATGCTCTGTGCTCCATGTGCAGTAGATTGTAGGACAAAGCTGGTAACAAGAGGTGATACAAGGTAAATATTCAGAGACTCAGATTTTAAATTCTTGATAGTCTAATATGAAGATTAAGCTTTTAGTTACTCATGATGCTACAATCACATTAGTAACCACATACATGTAACCAAAAGAAAGATTCTGAGAAGCAAGAGAAGGAATTCAATCATGACAGAGACTGTCCTACAAATGAAATGGGAAGGGTTTGGATACACAGAGGTGTGAATGGACAAAGCATGGAAGTGAAATGAGCACAGGGAACCCAAGGAAAGAGAGACAGAAGAGCCTTGCTAACATAGAGGAACTAAATGTGACAGTAAGTACTGAATAACATCACACAGATCCATATACTTATGGTCAACAACTGAAGAGATCACCTACAGAGTGGAAGAAAGTATTTTCCAGCTATACATCAGACAAAGGACTGATACACAGAGAGCTCAAAAAGCTAAACTCTCCAAAAATCAATAAACCAATAAAGAAATGGGCAACTGAACTAAACAGAAATTTTTCAAAAGAAGAAATTCAAATGACCAAAAACCACATGAAAAAATGCCCACCATCTCTGGCCATAAAGGAAATGCAAATCAAAACCATGCTAAGATTCCACCTCACCCCTGTTAGAATAGCTATCATCAAAAACACCATCAACAACAAATGGTGAGGATGTGGGGAAAAAGGAATCCTCATATACTGCTGGTAGGAATGCATGGTAGTACAACCACTCTGGAAAACAATATGGAATCTTAAAAAAACCAAACACAGATCTGCCATATGATCCAGCAATCTCACTCCTAGGGATATACCCAAAGGAATGCGAGTCAGGTTACTCCAGAGACACCTGCACTCCCATGTTTATTGCAACCCTATTCACAATAACCAAGTTATGGAAACAGCCAAGATGCCCCACTACTGATGAATGGAATAAGAAAATGTGGCATTTTACACACAATGGAAATTTACTCAGCCACGAAGAAGAATGAATTCTTATCATTTTCAAGTAAATGAATAGAAATGGAGATCATCTTAAGCGAAGTTAGGCAGGCTTGGAAAGCCAAAAATCATATGTTCTCCCTCATATGCAGACTTTAGATCTAAAACAAATGCAGTAATATTATTTGACTTGGGTCTCATGCTAAGGGGAGGACACATACAGGAGGAATAGGGAAAGAAAGTGTACCCAAAACTTGAAAGTATTTGATGTCCCCATTGCAGAAGAGCTAATACAGTAACCTTAAAATGACAGAGGTCAATATGGGAAGGTGACTGGGAAGTAGGGAAGAGTTCTGGTAGAGATGAATCAGTTCAGGTTGTAATACACTTGTGCATGGAAGCAATGCTAGGAATTTCTCTGTATAGCTATCCTTATCTCAACTAGCACAAACATTGTCTTTCTTATTATTACTTGTGTCTACTCTTCAACAAAAGTGGAGAAAAGGGCAGAAGAGTTTCTGCCTAGAAGTGAGGGGAGTCTGGTGGTGGCAGTGGGAGAGGGTAGGGGGCAGGGGGAGATAGAAAAAATTTTTTTAAAAATAACAGATTTTAGAGATTTAGTAATAAGAACTATAAGAAATATGTTGGAAAAAGGAGAGACTAGAGATAGAAATAATTTAGACAATTATTAAAGCAATTATTCATCAAATTTTAATAATTTAATTTCTTAACTAAATTAATGTTTCCTGTATGCTCATTATGTGCCAGGCCATGTTAAATGTATTGGATACAGAAGTAAAGAATATAGCTGGGCATGGTGGTTCACACCTGTAATCCTAGCACCAGGCAGCTCAAGCAGAAGGATCCAGAGTTCAAGGCCATCCTGGACTACATAGCAAGAACCTATACAGAATATCATATGTGTGTGTGTGTGTGTGATATAAAACATGGAGCACTGGATAGTCACTGTATACTATGATACATGCTACATGATGGATATAAAACACACTGCTGTAAGTTATACCCCAACTGACACCAACTGAGGCATTTAGACTGTGGTGAGGTAGGGTGATTAGAATAGGAAGTCGTCTAGAAATGGCAACATGTGAGCTGAGCCTGACATCAAAAACCTTTTACAGCTGAAGAAAAAGGGAGTTGAGCATCTTTTAGGAAGATGCAGCATTTAGAAAGACAGAGTAATTCAGGAGAAAGAATACCTGTAGCTATTTTAAAGGATCAAGATAATGGTTTCAAGGGGAATGTGGCAGAGGTCAGGGTGCAGATGTAGACTGACACCAATTCATGAAAGAATCCTATCTGGAAATCAATTGAGAACAACCAAGGGAAGGCATTCCTGGAGCCACTATGATAAGATACCCCAAACAGAGACATTTCCTGGGTGACGGAAGGGATAATGGACAGTTACATCAGAATGCTTTCTTATTTTTATTTTTGTCATGTAGTTATGTAGCTACATCTTTTTATTATTACAGGTACTCTTGATTGTGAAAATCTTAATGTATATAAAAGTGTTTACTTTTTAAATATGTATACAATAAGATAACGTCACCCAGATTTCAGTACACAACAACTCCAACACTTAGAACTGTGAACCATGCACCTTTCAATCAGTACTCTTCTCCATGATAAGATAAAGCAGCACACTTTCCTGACTCCTGTCTTCTGTAATTTGTATCTGGACTTCAAAGTCATGTAAAAGTAATATTCTGGTTGGTGCTATTTGAAGTCTGGCTTCTTTTGTTTCATATTTTCCTGTGAGCATTATCTATGTCATTGCATCTAGCAGTGGTTCTTATGTAATGCTGTGTGTTGCATGCCATCAATTTTAATCCATTTCTTATTGATGGACATTTTGATGACTTTGAGTTTTAGACTATAATAAATAAAGCTGTAGCAGATATTTCTTGTATATGTCCTTTGAGGGATATACAAATTTATCTTTCTTGGGCATAAACATAGGGATAAAATTGCTAAGTTATATAGTAACCATCCAACTAGCCTTGGAAAACATTGCAGAGCTTTCTAAAGCAGTGTAATCAATTTACATGTCCCCAGCCACATATAAAACTTCCTCCTTGTCAATCTTGGTGTGGGTTGTGTGGTGACCTTTCACCATTCAAATTTGTGTTTTCTGGCAGTGCATCTCCTGATGACCACCACGAAAACACCTTCACCTGTGCCTGCAGTCCTTTAGCTCTTTCCTTTTGCACAGTGTCTCTTCAACTCTTATACCCACTTTAAAAATGGGGTTTTATTTTTTCTAATTAACTTTAACATAGAATCTTCACAAATGCTTGAAAGAGAAATTATAAATGTGTTCTCTAAAGGTAAAACATTTTAAAGACTCTGAAATAGTCTAGCAGGTAAAAATAAATTTATTTCCATTTATTTCATGTAGATAAATGATTTTCTATTTGTATATATATATATATATGATTTTCTATTTGTGTATATATATATATATATATTATTGGTATAGAATCAAATTTGGTGTACAAAACAAATCAAGTGTGGCCTCTGAGCAGACTTACCAGCTCATGGACCACCTGCTCTCTCAGGGTACTACAAATCATTGGTGTTCAGAGGCTCTAATATTAATTATTGTTTTATTTTATGTTTCTGGATTTCCAGCTAATCCCTCATTTGAACCAATGTATACTCTCCTGCAAAAAATAGATACATTATTTACTCTAAAGCTTTTCAAGTCAGTAAATTCTTTAAAACTTTGTTATGTTTTCTTAGTAACACCAGCAGGGCAGAGGAACACTTACTGAAAGGCTTCAAAACAGTGGCTAACAACAGTGCCATGTGTGAGCTCTTGGCAGGAGATCAGGTGGTCTGATTTCTCACCTGGGCAATTGGAGCTGGCCAATATGGGAGACAGCTTCTGCTGTCTGATAATGTGTGCAGATTTTAAAAAAGCCCTTGGGAAGTCTTTTGATAAAAGCTAGTCCTTCTTGAAAACTGATGTTTACACTAAGAGAAAGAAAAGCTAGGAATAAGAATAAATGCCTGTGAATCCTGTGTTTTTTCAAAGCCCACCATTTTTAATGGATCTAACAGTCACACTAAATATCTATGCATCCCAACTACTAGAGAAGTTATATTGACTTGCATTTTATTCTCTTGATTTGGGGTAATTCTATATTTACTCTATGATATCATTTTCTCTTTAAAAGGAATGGATTTTTCCACAGGTGTTATTCATTTTGGACCATATTTCAAAGTTATTTTAGTTTAAATAAGTATACAATATTTTCTTTATTTTTAATTTCTTATTATAGAAAAATATACATAAAATAGCATTTACCATTTAACTATTTTCAAGTACATAGTTTGATGGCATTAAGTACATTCACTTTGTTGTGCAACCATCAACACCATCCATCACAAGAACTTTTTCATGTTCTCAAACATAAGCAATTCCCTTTAAACACTAAGTCCCCATCCCATTTCAGTGATTCCCTGGGTATCAGTATCCAATCCTCTGTCTCTATCAAGTTTACTCTTCTAGGGGCTTCATGTAAGTGGAATGATATAATATTTATCTTTCTATGTGTTGTGCTTATTTCATTTATGATATCTTCAAGGCCCACCCATATTGTAACATCAGTCAAAACTTCTATTCATTCATTCATTTGCTTGCTTTGCTCTGCTGTGGATTGAACCCCAGGCTCAAGTACATACCAGGGAAGTGCTCTTTTGAGACAGGGCTTCCCTGTGTATCTCAGGCTTACCTGGAACTCACTTGGTAAACTTGGCTGGCCTTGAGTTTGTGATCCTCCTGTCTTAGCTTTCCAAGTGCTAAGATTAATACCATGCCTGGTTTTAATTTTTAAAAGATGTGTAAGTATTATGAAAATAAGCA
Source organism: Castor canadensis (assembly GCF_047511655.1). Lineage (NCBI taxonomy): Eukaryota > Metazoa > Chordata > Mammalia > Rodentia > Castoridae > Castor > Castor canadensis. Next base: position 110,769,054 of record NC_133388.1, read on the forward strand.
CAAATAATCCAGGTACAGGATATGGTATAGAACTACAGAGAATTCTCAGAAACAATATTTTGCAAATTAGTTTACACTTTCCAAAAATGCTAAAGAAGGATTTTGGGATTTAATTATTGAGGTTTATCAAAAAGAAGGCAAAAAATAAAGTTTTTTTTTTCAGGCAGTGAAAGATAAGACAAAGAAACTGTTCTTAATTATTTGCTTTTCTTTAGTCAAAATTAGATGATCTAAGAAAATTTGTTGATCTGTATACTTCAAAGGGAAAACAAGAGAGTGAAATCAGGGATGGATAGGGAGACTGGGAAATAGTATCCAGTGATTGTAGAGAGCTAAGCCACTTGACCAACTAACACTGTGCAATGCTGCTAACACCTGCACTGAGTGAGCAACACTTTTTTTTTGTTTATTGATGCATAATCATTGTAGTGATTTATTTGTGGAGTACAATGTGATGTGTGAATACACACACACATCAGGTAATGATAAAATCATAGTGATTATCATTTCTTTGTGGTGAGAATATCCAAATACACTGCACATGGTTGTTAAATGAGCAGCCTCCTCATTAAGCCCTCAAGTGAACTTCAAAGCTGGGCCATCTTCCATTTCTTCACACACCAGCATTATTGGCTAAGGTCAAATAGGTGTTTAGGGTACCAGGACTCACTTGCAAATTGATAACATGAATCGTTGACATTTTTAAAAGAGAATTTTGAATAACTAAGAGAATTGCTTTCAGACAGATGAAAAATCATTTTCAAAAAATGGTGAGTTTGTTAATGACTTCTAATTAGATTTAAGAATGCATCATTTAAAATTAGGCACCTTAGAATGGAAACTGTAATGACTAGGTCCTCTCTTGTATTGTAATGATTTGGCTTCAAATGAAGAAATTAACATTTCCTACAACTCTCAGAAAGGTCAGGGTACTGAGTGTGCTTGTGAGCCATTTTGTTCTAATCATGTCACAACAGAATTAGCCCCCTAAAATATTTAGAGGAACTGTATGCATTGAATGATATTTTACATTACACAGCTCTCAATGCTGTCACAGTAGCAGGAAAGCTCATGGCACTGGAGAGAATGAAAGGCAGTTTCTGAGGTTATGAAATATTACGATGTTTGACAATTGGCAGAGAGGCACAGGTGAACTCTTCTCTCCTGTTCTGATCAGTATTGTGCTGGAATCACACAAAAGCCAGCTGAATTGAGTAGGTAAAATTCTAGTTATAAGATTTGAATTCCCTAGGATATTGCTTAGATATTTGCTTCTTTTCATGAAAAACAAGACCTTTGAGTTCCTCTCTTATTATTAAGTACGCAATCTGGAAATATATTTATGAAATATATGGCATATTAATAAAAATATATCATAAGCAATCTTAAGCATCAGGCTACAAACTACCTCCTGAGACAACTGGCTAGAGTGAGGGTACCTGTAGAAAGACTTTCTAATTATCAGTGATTTGGCTGCTTCTTCAAGGCCTAGGAAAACACCTTGCAATAAACAGTTTCTGATAAAGTACTCACTAAATATATTAAATGCATTATACCTTGTAAGTAGTAAATCAAGATGGACAGGGACTCATCCAAGATAATTCAGTGACCTTGTATAAACATAACTATACTTCAAAAGTTTACTTAGGAACCATGGGTTTATTAGTCCAACTGTAGCATTTCTTGTGTGGTGACTATTTCTAGAGAACAGAGAGCTATTTTTGCTTTGATCTGCAGAGTAGAGTTTTAGCTAATTTTTTTTTAAATCATGTGAATCAAATCTGAAAATGTCATCTTTTCTTTTGAAGTTATGTGTTTTCAAGATTCCTAATTTAAAACACAATATTATTTACTCAGACATTTTAATAAAACATACAAAAAGAATGTGATTTATTATCTCTGTCAACCCCACCCATAAGCAACATGCCTTGTATTCAGCAAGATGAATGGCTAAGTTAGGAAAATTTATTTGCCGTGAAATGCCCCTTTAAACTTCAACAGATTTTTCAGATTAGATTTTATTTATTATTTTTATATAATCATAAAATCTAGAAGTCAAGTTCACAGGAATTTTTGATGTTATGCATTCTTCAATACGAAGTAAATGTCATTTCTAGTTTGAAGGATAGGGGTTTTTTGGAGGGAAGGAGCATGGTGGTATAACATTTTTCCTTCAACTTATAAATATTTGTTTAGCTTACCATCTTTTTTTAATAATAATAACTTTAAGGTTGTGTAAGTCCTGAGATGGGAATTGTAGTTCAGTATTAGAACACTCATCTACTGTTAGGAAAAACACCCCTCACAAAGAAAGCTCAGAAGAAAAGTCTCACATTCAAGAACAAAGTTCAATGGCAGGCATGAGCTGCCTAACTGACCAGAGAAAGAAGGCGCAAGGGCTGACTCTGGGCCAGGTGTGACCTTTCATAGAAGAGGGAGGGTAAGAAGGGTTAAAAGGCAGGGCTATCATTGGGAATGGCTCCATTGTCCAAGAAGTGAGGCCTGAGGATAAAATGGCAGCCAATTTTTAAAATGGTGGCATTATTGCTTTATCACCTAGCACGTGTGAGGACTGGGGTTTGATCCCCAACACTTTTTTAAGGTTCCTAAAAAATCTCAAAGGCCCTGGGGATTGTTGTAAATTTGAAGGGAAACTATGGTGAACTAGGTAATGCACACTAGCCTTGACTTTGCCAGCTGGTATTGGATATTGTGTTGAGCAGTTTTCTACTTATGTGGCAAAATGCCTGGGAAAATTAATTTAAAGGAGGAAAGATTTATTTGGACTATGGTTTTAGAGCATTCAAACCCTGGCTGCATGGTACCATGCCTTCAGGCTCCTGGCAAGAAAAAATGTTAGGACAGGAATTGTGTGGTAAAGCAAAGCTGCTTCCCATTATGGCAGCAAGGAAGCAAAGAGAACAAGAGGAAGAGGTAAGAGACAAGATATAGTCTATTTCTTCCACTAGGCCCCACTTACTAAGTTTCTACTGTCTTTCCAATAGCTCATTAAATTATAAGTCCATTAATACACTGATGCATTGATGAGGTTGAAACCTCATGATCCAACCACTTTCCAAAGGCCCAGCTCTCTCCACTGATTCAGTAGGGACTAAACCTTCACTACTTGAGCTTTTCAGGAATACATAAGATCCAAACCATAAGAGATATTGAGGAAATCACTTCTCCTTAAGAGTTCTATTGTCTTATCAAGGAAGGAAGCATATCAGACTTAGAAACAATAAATGTGCTATTATTGAGATTAAAAAAGTTAAAAACTTACAGCTTTTGAGATGTGATTAACTTTCTATAACGTTCTCTGTGGAATCAGTATGCAGATATTGTAAAACAATGGACTCAGCAGACTGAATATTATTTTCCTGAAGTTGAACATTGACATCACAATTCAGTGCTGATCACTTTCCAGTAGAAATTTCTGTGATGTTTGAAATATACTCCATTTGGACTGTCATACATGAGATTAACTGGCTGCATAGGGCTATTGAATGTCTGAAATGCAGGTAGGATAATTCAGGAACTGCATTTTAAATTTCACTTTCTGTGACTAAGTTTACATTTAGATTGAATAGCCACATGTGGATAACATGTGCTACATTGAATACTGCACCTTCAAGCCCATTCTCCATAACTACTAAAACTTCACTGTTAGGTCTATCTATAATAACACAGATATTCACCAACATGATCATATCAAGATACAAAACAAATGTGCTCTGCTGTCTCTGTGGATCAGCTCATTCCTCTTCTCCCCAGGCAAGCACTGATCTGCTTTCTGTCTCTATCTGTAGATTTGTTTTACCTCTTCTAGAACTCTGTATGTGTCAAATTGTAGTTTTTCATCTTTTGAGTCTGATTTTGTTCAATAAACATTATGGTTTGAGTCTCATGCTTATGAATGTGTATCAATAGTTCCTTCTAACATTTTGCTAAATATTAGTTCATTTATGACTGTACCACAAAATTCCACTATTGATGAATTTTTGTGTTGTCCATAGTGGTGTCCAGTTCCAGGTGACACCACTATGAATGAATAATTATCTGGTAGTGTGTGTATATGTGAGTGTGTGCACATACACACTCACTTGTGCTTTCATTTCTCTTGGGCTAAAACTTCAGAGTAGAATTTCTGGGCTGCATAGTGAAAATTTCTCTATATTGGAAATTGTTGGGGAATTTTGTGATTTTTTTGGAGGCAACTCAACATTAGATCAATAAACTTTGATGCCTCCATTTTAGGATTTTTTTTTCTTCTCATTGAAGTATTTTCAATATATTCCATTATGATGTTCTTCTGCACAATTGTTTATTTCACCTATGCTTTTGAATGGATGCTGAATACAGCCTAACATAGATATTTAATAGAAAACAATAAAATGAAACAAAGACTGAGGCTAGTGCCTTTTATAGTTGCTGGCCTTCTGTATTCATATGGAAAGTAACTTTTAATTTTAGTATCCATATTAAGCAAATTTCAAAGAATGACTTATGGATCATTCTTTCGATAGCATTTTCACAGATATCATGTAATTTCATTGGCACTTATTGGCACCAAATTCATTTTATTATATTATCTTCTAATATAACTGGTTCATTTCCCAAAAATACTATTGGTAATGATATTAAATCCTATACCTTTCATTCATAGATTTTTGAAAGAAATCCAGACATTGTTCAGCTCAAGGATCATGAGCAGTGGTGGGCCTGGGCAGCCTATCTTGGCTTCCTACAAAGAAGTCATAGGTGGCTACCTGGGGAGAGGGGATGAGATGGTCTCAGGAGATGAGGGAAAGATGATTAAAGGGTTTGTTGAGAAGGCTCCAGCAGGTGACAGCAATTTCAGTTATGTACTGCAAAATTCTTACTTCCTGGTAGCTGGTTAATTTTTAGCCCAAAGATGGTGGTATTATCTTGGCTCCCATCTTTAAATGACATCATATTCAAAGGCTTGGGATTAGAAGGAAGACCCAGAAACTTTAGTTGCTAAACATTTAAGCACATTTCAAAGACAAAGGTTCTGTGCAAACTGTCAAGTAAACAAAAATGTTGTCATGCTGGACCATCAGTGACAGAGCCTGAATTCATTTCCATCTGAGCCTGCACCATTCAGCCAGGTCTTCAGCCTGGCTTCCTCACTTTTGTTTTCTTCTGGGCACCCTGGTAGGAAATAAGACAAATTGATGTGTTTCACAAATTTACAAATGGAGCTCTTTGCACAAAGCACATTTTTAAAAGTTTAAAGTTTCTGTTGTTGAAAAATGTGAACTTTCAATTTTATGTTATCATACACAAATTAAAAGAAAACTGATAGATCTGAAAACCTTATGTTGTATTCATACCCAGTCCTGATTTAGATATAATAAGAAAAAGTGCACATTATTTTCCTTCTTCATGGAAGCCATCCTCCTTTGATTGTTGTTACTGACAGAGAACTAGACTTACAAGAACACATAGAAAGGCAGCTGGCTAACATGCCAGAAGGGAGCTCTCCTACACACAGCTGAACAAAAGAACCTTGGTGGACTTTAATTCTAGCCCTAGGACCTCTCATCGCCATGACGTCAAGTTATTTACACTAATGCCATCTCACACTCAACTGTCATTGATAGGTACCACTTCAGAGGTGAATGAAGTTGTCATTGTATGATTGACATCATGAGACAGCGTACAGGTATTTAATTTAAAATATATTAATGTCTTCATCACAGTGAAGACTATTTTTTGCTTTCCCTAGATCATTAACAAAATGAAGCCATACTAAACACTGTTAGTTAAACCTAATAAAGGATTAAATCCTAAGAAAGGTCCCCAGGAATAACAGGGATTTTCATGCAAGTCATCTGATCTTCTAAAGGCCTCCAGTAATGATATCCCCATTTTTCTGGTTTCTGTTCTGAGGCCTTACTTATTGGAGAAAGTGAAACCATCTGTTCTTTCACTCATTGTACCCCTCCCTCTCTCTTTCTTTTCTGTTTTCCTCCCCTCTCTCCTCCCTCATTTTTCCTTTCCTCTTTCCCTCCTTTTCTTTCTTCCTTCTATCATTTCTTTTTTCTTTCTTTTCTTTCCTTTTCCTTCCTTCCTTCCCTCTTCCTTTTTTTTGTTCCTTTCTTCCTTCCTTCCTTTCATTGTTTCTTCTTTCTTTCTCTCTTTCCTTTTAGAGACAAAAGGGTTTGAACTCAGGGCTTCTTGCTTGTTAGGCAGGTGCACTACAAGTTGAACCACACTGCCAGCCCTTTCTGCTTCTAGTTATTATTTTTTATAGAGTCATGCATTTTTGTCTGGCGCCTGCCTCATACAGAGATCCTTCTACTTATGCCTCCTATATGACCTGGTGCACAGGTGTGTACCACAACACCCTGCTTGTTTGTTGGGATGGAGTCTTGTGAACTTCTTTTCTGAGCTGGTCTAGAACTACGATCTTCCCAATCTCAGCCTTACAAGTAGCTGGAAGGCACACACCACTACTGTCAGCCAGTTTTTTAAATTCATTTTGACAATCTCTGTCTTCTAATTGGACAGTTTGGTTTATTTATATTTAAGTTATTTACTGATAAATAGGAAAGTGTGCCATTTTGCTAGTCTTTTGTTTATGTGTTATAGCTGTCATACCTCATTTTTTATAATGCTGATTTAATTTGTGTCCAATTGTTCTTGTCAAAGTGAAGTGTTATAATTTAATTCTCATTTTATGTTGAGTAAGTTCTGTAGTTATTTTCTTTGTGGCTGTTACATTTAACATGCTAAAGTTATAACACTGATTTGTACTTTTACCAGTTTAACTTACTTACATACAAAAACAGCTCCTATACTATAATCCCCAACCTTTTTTTATTTATTGATGTCACAGGATTAAATATTTATGCACTATATGTCCAAGAACATAAATCTAATAATTGTCTGTAATGCATTAGAATACTAAAGTATGTAGAAAAAAATCCAAATTTAACAATAATACCAACTTTTTGACTAATAATTGTTTAAATATCATATTATTTTAAATCCTCTATAGCAAACAACAGTAGAGTAATGAACAATCATAGCAGCTTTCAGGCAGCATGGACTCACCCTGACTTGGTCCACACAACACGCGAGTCACTTCCTAACTCTTCATCTCACTGTGTGCAGCTCCTCTGAGCATTTCTTTCAGGGCATGTATAGACCTGATGAAATACTACAGCTGCTATCCTGGAAGGACAATTTTGCCCATAAGATTCTTGGTTGATAGATTTTGGTTTTGTTTTTCTTTCATCACTTTAAAAATATTGGCTTAATTCCTTTTGGCCTTCAAATTTTCTCAGAAAAAATCTTCTACTAATCTGATTGAGCTTCCCTTCTATATGATGACTGTTCCTCTCTTCTTTTCAGGACTCTGTCTTTGTCTTTCAACAATTTCATTAAACTATATCTTGGTATGGGTATCTTTGAGATTGATATATATATAAGTCACTGAGCTTCCTGGATATTGATCTCCCTATTTTTCACTTAATTTTGGTCATTATTTACCAAATATTCTCTCAGCCCCTTCTCTGTCTCTTTTCGTTGTGAATTTTACTATACATATGTCTGTTATTTGGTTGTTTCCAATGGCCATTTGTACTCTTCCACTCTTATTCAGATTTTCTCCTTTCTATCTGTCAGACTTGGTAATTTCCTGCTCAAAGCTTCCTGTGGATCCTACTAGTGAATTTTTCACTTCAGTTATTGTAGTTGTCAGCTCAAGAATTTTGTTTTGTTGTCTTCTTAGATTTTCTACCTTGACTCAACATTACTGCTGCAGTCTCCTGTGTGCTGGGATTACAGATGTGTGCCACTTCTTCTTAATATTTTTGTCTTGTCCATACATTATTTTCTTAACTGACTCCACATCTTCCTTTAGTTCTTTGGGCATCCTTAAGGTAGTTGTTTTCATTTCTTCCTTTAATGGCTTGCAATCTGGTCTCTTTCAAAGACAGTTTGTATTTGTGTTAGTTGTTTTTCCTCTGACTGGACTATATTTCTCCTTCATTGTCTTCTGTTAGGAACATAATATTTGGGTCACCGAACAATTAACATGTTGGAATCCTAATACCCAGTATGATGGGATTTGGAGGTGAAGTCTATGGCTGGCTTTGAGGATGAGATTAAAGAGGGTGAAATCCCATGGTGGGAGGAAGACACTGGCACTGTGCCTTGCTCTCTTCTACTCCACATGGACATAGAAGGACACTGCTCCTCTGCAGAGCAGGAAGGAGCTTCACCACACACTCCACTGTGGCAGCACCCTAGTCTTGGACATGTGGCATCTGAAATCATGAAAGACAAGTGTTTATTGCTCAAGGCACTTAGTCTGTGGAATTTTGTTATAGTAGACCAAACACACTAACACTTATGCTTTTTAATCTTATTTTTACTAACTTTGAATACTACATCACTCTGTAGCAGGCAAGAGGGTCAAAAAAAAAAACTAGTCTGCATTTTGATAATGAAAAAGTGGAAAGGGGATGGCATAGCAGGGAGATAAAACTTAAAAATCTAAACATAAAGAAGATCATGTAGCACTGGGGGTGAAGTAGCCAATTTAGTTACATACAACTATATATGGGATAAACCTTGCTTTTTCCTTCTGTAACCTATTGCAAGGGCATAATAAGGTGAGAACTCTTTGTTCTCAGGGCTCAGTCTTTGGAGGTGAACCCACTGAGCTGCTGCCAGCACACTAATAAATATTGCCTCCTCAAAAGCCTTATTGTCCCATGTCTCTGTTCAAGATTGCTGTAACAGCTCTAGAAATAAGATTATTCTCCATTTTATGTTTGCTGATTATTTTTATAGTTGTAAGCTATTTTCACACCAGAGACTGGCCTACTTGTGAATTTAAGGTTTTGTGGGGTTTTTGTGAGCCTGTGACTTTCCTAGGCAGTGACTTTTTAAGTTATTCTGTATAGATAGTTATTTTTTAATGAACAAATCTTTTTAAAGACTAAGAGAAAAATAAGTGAGGACAAAAATAAATGATAAAAGAAAGCAATAGATGTTGGTGTTTGAAACACATTTATAGTCAATTCAGCCTTGTGGGCAAGAAGGGTCTAGTAGAGAATGGTGAAGTCTCAGCTGCCTTCCTCCTTCCTTGTACCTTCATGATCACAAGCAGTTGGTGATCAGAACACAGACCCTCCATACCTGAAAGACAGGATCCTTATTGCCCACCCTGGCTTATGTAAGTTGCATCATCCAGTCCAGAAAAATGTACAAGACTGCCTCACCTGAGGATGAGGCCAGAGGAAGGGCAACTGCTACTGAGGTAAGAGCTGAAATTGACCAAAATGAGCCACAATTCCTGACTGAAGCCTTCCCTAAAATTTGCAAATATTGGAATAGACAACAATGCACTTGTTGTCTAGGAGAGAAGACACCTTCTTTACCATCTTCCCAGGGTTATTTCAAGCTTGTTTTCTTTTTGAGGCATTTTGACTTTGTTCTCAATTCTCAGCTGAGCACGTGGGTTTCTCTGCATGCTCCATTTGTTTGGCAAATACAATTTGGGCTGGGTGCTGATTCTGATCAACACATCATAGTGAAGCAATGAGAGCAAATAAATACCTTCTGTCATATGGAGATGAAGATGGATTAGCTTTCCTGTTGCCTTTTAACTGTTTTATTACTTTTGATTTTGTGTAGACAGATTTCTGGTATATCTTTTCTGCACTATAGAAAATATAAAAGAATCCAAATAGTTATTCCTCAAATCCAGCCTCTAAGCAAATCTAAATGAAGTCTGAGATAAGCAGATTTAGCAGCAAACTAATAAAAAGTAAACTGAGGACAAAGAACAGCAATGAACTTGAAGGAAATGAAGCCAGGCTTGCTTACAACACTTTCCTTAATGCCTCTTGCCTTATTTTCTGTATTTGTAATATGTAGCATGAATTCTGCTATCTCCTGAGATATAATAATGATTGTAAAAAGGACTCTCTAGAGAAACAGGAGCTGAAAAACACACACACATGGGGAAGAGAGGAAGGAGACAAAGAAAGAGAGAGAGAGAAACAGAGAGAGAGAGAGACCGAGAGAGAAGAGAGTTGATTTTAAGGAGCTGGTTCTTATATTATACTCCTGTAGTCTGGAGTCTGAGGATTTGGGTAGCAGTCTATGTTACAGTTTTGAGTATTAATTCTTCAGACTGGGAAATCAGGCAGTTCTATGCTTCTTGAGAATTCTTTCTTCCATTGCTCTTAAGGTCTTCAATTGATTGGATGAGGTCTGCCTACATAATGGAAGATACACTGCTTTACTCAAAGTAATTGAATTGATAAGTGCTTGTTAAAATGCTAATCATGGCTGAAACTATACTTTTACAGCAACATCTAGGCTGATTTTTAGCCTAACAACTAAATAATATAGCCTTGACAAATTGACACATAATGTTAATCATCTCAAAATATGTTTATTCCATGTAAATTTCCTCCTTTTCCTACTTTACGTCATATCTCTTTACCCTTTCCTGTTACCCCTATTTATTATTAATAGTTTTATCTTGAATAATTTTTAAATTTCTACTTCATTCTATCTTAGTTTCTGTCATTTCTAACATTGTTGTTTGTGTAGTTGTTTCTAGTTTCTTTTTTACTACATTTAAGTATCTGGTTTGTTTTTGAATTGTTGCTTTCATACTGCTACTTGTTTTCTCCTCTGAGTGGTAATGGGAATCATAACCCCCAAGAGAAGGCTGTCCACCAAGAAGACCCCATGAAAATTGAAATGTTACCCATCCCAACAGTTGTGTATATTTCAATGTGGAAACTTAAGAGAATGAAAAAGAAAGGCAACAAGACTTCTCCAAAAGTTTATAACTCTTCAATAACCAAATCCAAAGATACAAAAAATGGTTAAAATAATAGAAAAAGAATTCAAAATTTTAGTTTTAAAATTGATCAATGATCTTAAAAATATTATTCAACCAAACATATGACTGGAGGAAAGAAGTTAATTCAAGATGTGGGTAAAAATTCAGCAAGGAAATAGAGATTCTCAAAAAGAAAATGAAAATCTCAATAAATCAAATAAAAACTTCAGTGGAAATCAGTACCAATAGACTAGACAAAGAAGAAAAAATGCTGGAGATTAAAGGTAAAGTCGATGCATTATCACATGCAGACAAAAGAATAATTAAGAATTCTTGGACATAATCACAAGACCAAGTCTATTAATCTATGGGTCGGAAGAAAGAACTGAAATACAAACTAAACGCATAGAAAAAAACTAATTCAATGTATTGTAATAGAAATATCCCCAAATCTATGTAAGATTTAGAACCACAACTAGACAGAAAAGCATCTCCACATGTCACATTATAATTAAAATGCCAAGAGGTGAGAATAAAAAAAGATATTAAAAGCAGGAAGAGAAAAATAACTTACTTACAAATGGATACTTCAAAATTATATTAGTGATTTCAACAAAGACCATAGAAGCTGGCAAGATATTCCATGTTATATTTCAAGGCCTGAGAGTAAACAACTACAAACCAATATTACTATATACACCAAATGCAGCCTTTAAAATTGATGGAGAAATAAAACACTTATAAGATAGGCACAGGCTGAAGCAATTCATGACCCCTAAGCCACCATTGCAGAAGATATTTAAAGAAATCTCATACAAGGTTGAGAAAGACAGTCAAAATCACAACTCAAGCAATAATAAATTTCATTAAAAGAAGATGTAAACAAATGAGAACTAGGCAAGAATCAAATCAGTTCAACTCAGTAAACCAGAAAACCTCTAACAAGAATGAGGAAGAAAGAAAAGAATAAACAGTATTCAAATCAACCAGGAAAAACAAAAACAAAAAACTAATAAAATAATAGGAATCAGCACATAGCTCTCAATAATAATCCTAAGAATAAATGATCTTAGCTGTCCAATAAAAACAGTGCAGATTGGCTAATTGGATTAAAAAATTATTTCCAACTGTTTGTTTTCAGCAAGAAATGCATCTGACTGCCAAAGACATACTCAGACTTGAAGTGAAATGATGAAAAATGATTTGCCAAATAAATGGAATCTGAAAGCAATCAGGAGTAGTTACATTCATATCTGACAAAGTAGAATTCAAGACACAATTTGTCAGACGAGATAAAGAAGTTCACTATATATTAATTAAGTGTACAATCCACCACTAAGATATAGCACTTATAAATATACATTCACCAAATGTCATCATACCCAATTTCATAAAAAATACAATTGTGGCAAAAAGGGACAGATGACGACTTATATGATGACCATGATAGCAGCAGAGTTCAATACCTCATTTTCATCAAAAGACAGCTCATTCTGACCAACACCCTCCTACAAATAGAAACTTTAAAGTTCAGCTGCTCCATAGTTCAAATGCACTTCACAGAAATCTATGGAATAGTACATTCAACAACTGTGAATACACACTCTTTTCAGCAATCCGTGTAACTTTAAGTAAAACAGATTACATTTTAGGCCATAACAAATACTAGAAAAGTGAAATAATTTTTTTCACCTTATCAGACCATAAGGGAGTAAAACTAGAATCAACAGCAAGAAAAGCTAAAGAAAACATACAAATACATGAGATTGAACAATAAATTTGTAATGATCATTGGGTAGTTCAAGAAGTCATGAAGTAAATTTTAAAACTCATACAATCTCCCCCCGACCCCCGCCCCGCCGCCCTCACGTGATGCGGTCGCGGAATCTGAGCTGCGGGGCTTAACCCGAGCTAAATTCGTAGCTGGTGGCCGCTGCGGGCGCAACCACAAAGGCTAATCCCATGGAGTGGGGGAAGCCGGTGGAGTTGATGCTCGCTCTTCCAAGTCAGGTCGGCTCCCGTTACTTGCCTGCCCTTCGTACCTGCCCTGTCCCCGAGCGTTTGCCTGAGCTCCGGCGCGTGGGGACGCTCCTGTGACCATGTAGGGGAAGATTGGGGAAGCTCGGGTGCCTGGGACAAGCTCAGCACTGTCGCCCCGCCGCCACCCCAACCCGAAGCCCTCCACACTGTCGCCCGGACCGGGCCGCGCGCGGGGCCCGTGGACTCTGCTGGGAACTCCGGCCTCCGGCGGAGGCCTGGCCGGGAAGCGCCGCGAGTTCTCTCCAGGTCTTGCAAGAGTTCAAGTTGAAGGAACACGGCGACGTCTAATCTGTTAAAGGACACAGCCTCACGACAGCTGGCCAGGTATCAGAGTTCTCATCAAGGAAACATCTCCAGTTAGTACCACATAGCTGGAGGGGTCTGCGCCCCGGGGACGGAGGCTCCATCATCGGGGAGAAGAAAGTTTGCAGGAGAATGGAGGAAGACGCGCAGCTGGGCTGCACAGTTCTAGGGTTTTTATTAAGGATCTCTGGCCCGAAAAGTACTGGCTGACTCCGTATACTTTACATACTTGTATGAATACACAGTGAAACCTGTTGAAATTGTTATAAGAAGAGGGAGGGAGAAGAATGGAGGGGGTGAATCTAGCCAAGGTACATCCTAAGCATGTATGGAAATGTCAAAATGAAACCCTCCTGTGCAAGTAATCTATGCTAATTAAAATGTTTTTACAAAGTACTGAGTGCAAGGAGGGGGTAGTGGTTACCTCGGGGAACATAAATACGCAGGGCGGACTGGCTCCCGGACCCATCATTATACCTTCAGGCGGCGCAGATGGCTAACAGAAAATAATAGAAGAGAAATCATAAGATGCTTGGGAACCTCCCTAGCATGTGTTCTTTAAGCCACACGCATTAACTGCCTCGTAGGTGAGCCTGTCTTACAAAGTGGACACATTTTGTTAAGAGGAATCTATTATCTTTTGAAAGGAACTGCAGCCTGACTCCCTGAATTTCATCCATTTAAAAGCCTTTCGACTTTGAGCAACTTTCTTAAATTCTTTGTGCCCACGTCTCCTTATCAGTAAAATGAAATTATCAGTTAAAAAAAACCTCATACAATCAAATAAATATGAAAATTCCACTTTACAGAATCCATTGGATAGCAAAAGGCAGTTCTCCTTGTTTTTCTTTTTTTTTTTTTTTTGGTGGCACTCGAATTTGAACTCAGGGCCTTATGCTTGCTAGACAGGCACTGTACCACTCTCCACCGGGCCTCTAAAAAGGCAGTTCCAAGAAAGAAGCTTATAGCTATGCATGCCTGCATTATAAAAATGGGAGGGATATCCAATAAATAACCTAATAATGAACCTAAAGTTCTTAGCAATGTAAGAATAAACCAAACTCAAAACTAGCAGAAGGAAAGGTACTGTAAAGATCAGAACTGAAATTAATGAAATGGAAATCAAATGATCCCTGGAAAACATCACTAAAACAAAGAGTTTGTTCCTTGAAAAGACTAAACATGATTGACAAACCCTTCTCAAACTATCCAAAATAAATAGAAACTCAGATTAATAAAATTAAAGACAAAATGGGATAGTATAAAACCTTCCACTGAAATTCAGAGGATCATTTATTTTGAAAAAAAATATTTCCAAATAGTGGAAAACCTAGAAGAAATGGAAAATTTCTAGAAACATACAACCTACCAAGAGGCTATAGAAAAACAGATCTGTAAAGAGCAATTAGAATGAAATAACAGAGTCTACAATGAAAGAAAAGCCCAGGACCAGGCAGATTTCCTGCTGAACTCTACAGGACCTTTAAGGAAGAACTAACACCATTGCTCCTCAAATTATTCCATAAAATTGAAAGGAAAGCATCACTACCAAACTCATTCTATGAAGTCAGTATTATCATGATATTATAACTGAGAAAAGAAAAAACCAGAAAAACCAAACTATGGACCAATCTCCTTAATGAACATACATGTAAAATTCTTCAAACAATAATTGCAAACAGAATTCAACAACACATTAAAAATCATTTACCATGATTAAGTTGGTTTCATTTCACTGCTGCAAGGATTGTTCAGCATGTACAAATCAGTACTCATAATACAATGCATAAACAGAACCTAGGACAAAGATGACGTGATCATCTCAAAAGGTGCTAAAAAGGCGTGTAACAAAATTCAACCTCTCTTCATAATAAAATCCCTCAATAAACTAGGAATAGGATAATCATACCTCCACATAATAAAGCCTGTCTAAGACAAACCAGTAACCGAGATTATACTGCATGATGAAACCCAGAAAGCATTCACTCTTAACTCAGATAAGAAAAGGGTGTCTATTTTCATCACTCTTATTCAGTACAGGACTTGGAACTTTGCTCAGAGCAATAAGGCAAGAAAAAGAAATAAAATCATTCTATTAGGAAAGGAAGATGTCAAATTATCCTTGTTTCCAGGTGATAGCATCTTGTACTTAAAATACCCAAAATATTTCAGCAGAAGACAGTTAAATCTGGTGAATAATTTCAGTTAAGTAGTAGTATTCAAAATCAACATGGAGAGCTTTTCTACATACTAGCAACACAGTCCTTGGAAAGGAAGTTACAATCTAGTTCACAATAACCTCAAAAACAAATCAACAAACAAAAACACTTAAGGACAACTTTAATCAAAGAAATTAAAGATCTCTACAATGAAAACTATAAAGCATTGAAGAAACAAATGGTAGAAAACACTAGCAGATAGAACTCTTATGTTCATAAAACAGCAGAATTAATATTGTGAAAATGACCATATTACCAAAAGTAACGCAATCCCTATCAAAACTGCAATGACATTCCCACAAAAATCCAAAACAGAATCCTAAAATTCATATGGATGAATAATAGACCTCAAACTACCAAAACAATCCTGTGCAATCCCTTTCAAAGCATACTCCAGAACCATAGCAACAAAAAGCAGGTTATTGGCATAAAAACAGACATGTAGAGAAGTCGAGTAGAGGACTCAGAAATAAACCAACCTGGGCCTGGGAATAGTATCTGAAGTCTTTAATCCTAGGAGACATCAGGAGGATCATAGTTCAAGGCCAGCCTGGGCCAAAAATTAGTGAAACTCTCATCTCAACTAAAAAGCTAGACATTCATGTGGCATGAATCTGTGATCTCAGCCACACAGAAGGCATAGGTAGGAGGACTGTTGTCCAAGTTGGCACCAGACTAAACCTTGAGGCTTTCTCTGAAAAATAATTAAAGTCACAAAGGACTTTGGGACATGGCTCGAATGGCCAAGTAACTGTCTAGGATTCATCAAACTCTGACTTCAACACTCAGTACCAATACCCCCACCCCCCCCCAAAAAAAAAGAGAAAAGAAATAAACTGACACAGCTTTAGTAATCTGATTCTTTCCAAATGACTCCAAACCATACATTGGAGAAAACACAGTTTGTTCAACAAATGATGCTCAAAAAACTGGATATCCACATGTGGAACATTGAAATTAGGTCACTATTTCTCACTCTGGACCTTAATGTAAGACCTAAAAGTTTGAAACTACAAGAGGAAAACTTAAGGGAAACACTTCAAGATCGAGGAATAGACATTGACTTTCTAAATATGAATCCAGTAGCTCAAGAAAAACAAGTAACAGCAAGTATTGACAAATAGAACTGCATCAAATTCGGGAGCTTCTGCACAGCGAAGTAAACAATTTCTAGGTCAAACAGTAAAAGAGAAAATAATCCAATCAATAAATGGGCAAGTGAATTGAACAGACAATTTACAAAAGTACAAATTAACAATAAGTGCATGAAAAGTGTTTGCCATCTTTTCTAACCATCCTGGAAATGGAAATCAAAACAACCCCAGTCAGAACAGCTACCAGCAAGAAAATAAACAAATGCTAGCAAAGGTGCAGGGAAAAATGATTCCGTAAACACTGTTGCTAGTGATTTTAAATTAGTCCAACCACTGTGGAATTCAATATGGAGGGTCCTCAAAAAGCTAAAAATAGAACTCACATCTGATTCACCCACACAACTGCTGAGTATATACTCAAAAGAATCAAAGTTAGAATACAATAGACATACTTGCACACTTACATTTATTGCAGCACTATTCACAATGGCCAAATCATGGAATCAGCCTAGATGCCTATGAATGAATAAGAAGAATATGTGCTTTATATGCACAGTGAAATTTTACTTATACACAAAGAAAAATGAATTTCTTACATTTTTTAGGAAAATGGAGTGAACTGAAGATCTTCATGTTAAGTGAAATAAGCCAGACTCATAAATGTTCTACTCTTCATTCTGATTTGATAATTTTAATGTCTCTTTTTTCTTGGAGACATTACCTAAAAGTTTGTTGGGTTGCTGGTATTCTTCAAAGAAACAGCTTTGGGTTTCGGGTTTCATTGTTTAAAAAAAATTTTTTTAATTTCCCATGTCCTACTTTATGCAGTAAATTCTTGTTTCTTTCTTGCTGCTTATTTCAGGTTTAGTTGGCCTTTGTCTCCAGTACCTTAAGTTTGAAATTTAGATTACTATTTAAAATTGTTCATCTTTCTTCATTTCTTAGTTTCTCTCTCTCTCATTTAGGATTCCATAATTTAGGATTTGTATTCCTTACTTGGACTGGATATAAATCCTTACTTGGATTTGTATTTACAGAAAGGAACTTTCAAAAGTTCATCCATACTTATACATGTGTATTATTTCCTAGTAAAATCTTCATGAAATTTAAAAGGCTCATATTGAAAGTAGTTTTGTTTTCTAAAGCATGCCAATTTGGATCATCCTTCAAATTTGGGGTGCACGAAAGATGTACAAAGAGAGTACTCAAGAAACACTTTAGTTTATAAAAATTTTGATAAGAATAACTGTCAGATATTTTCAAATTACCTTAAGCAAATGTAAAGGTGTTGTTGGTGAAATTACTTCTTAGTACAAACAATATACTATGTGAGTGAATTTTACAACCAAATTCTTAAGAGCATTCAAATTATGTGCCATTTTCATTGTTAAATTTGCATTTATTTGGTATTAGAAGATACAGGAAAGTAAAAACAAAACCTTAAACTATTTAACTTATAAAATAAGAAAACTTCAGATTAAAAATTATCTATGTTGTTTATAAAATATGATCTTGATTTAATTGCTTGACATGCAATTTCATACTAAAAAGCCTAAATAAATGGATAGTTTATAAAATGCTCTATTCTGGACAAATTACACTCAATAGCTTTCAATTAAGATAAAATCAGTTGATAGTTTTAAGCATAATTTATAATTGAGTAATTTACAATTTATTCAATAATTTAGATCACATACAGCCCAACAAAAAGAATAATCTGACAATTCCCACTGCACAATTCTTCCCATTATCAATATTAGCCAGGAATCTGACATGTACTCCACTCAGTTAGAACATGCTTCTATGTATTATTGATCAACAAAAAGTAGTATAAGCCTTCTCCTGTTTCCCTGTCTTGTCTTCGTCTCCCCTCTCTCTCTCTTTCTTTCTTCTTTTGAAGAGCAGCTCAATGATTTGTAATACAAGGTATGTTAAAACAATACAAGGAAAAGTACAAAACAGCACTTAACATTAATGCCAGCACCTATCTCAGAGTAATAAGTACAGATATTGTTATTTTTGTGATATTTACTTTTCTTTAGAACATAGATGAAAGCCATGAATATAAACTTGAGGTATATGCACAACACATACACAACCTTGAACAAAATACTTTTTCCTAAGTAATATCACATTTTAAAATATTGGAACACTTTCTTTCTGATTTATGTTTGACAATGGAAAAGAAGATAATACATTCATCTATGGAGGGGTATACTGATTAAAAAGATTTTAACGTTCAAGATGTCTTCCTCCATATTTTTACTTAACACAGGCTGTGAAATGGCCTGAAAGGGTTCATTATGAGAAAAATGTCAATCACAGCTTTAATATTGTATTTGGGAAGCAACTGATGAGAAAGAAAATTGAAAGGTGAGACTTCATACTTCAAATAAGTGGTCTTAATCTTTCTTTTTTAAAAAAAGTTTGAATCAGTTCATCATAAGTGAATCTAAATCACCAGATTTTGCAGCTCTCAGGTAAAATCCAGCACTTGGCTCACACAAAGTCTATGAGAAGAGGTCAGAAGAGGCAATCTAATCTTAAATCATGACTGTGGAGATCAGGAGGCAATCTAATCTTAAATCATGACTGTGGAGATCAGGATCTACCTTGCTCTATGTTTCTCCACATTGCATAGAGCAGTTACTTTCAGGCTGTGTCTTGCCCTCAGTGAATCCATTTATAAAACAGTTTACACCATTTTTACTGAAAAGGCTAAGGCAGAATGACTCTGTACCTTATTTTTACAAGTGAACAACCACCATCTGTCCAGCACAAAGCTTGTGGCACAGATTATAGGTATGCAACACCGCACCCAGTATTAAGCATACTTAAACAAATAAGGAGCTGTATTAAGAGGTGTATGTTAGTGCAGTTCCACACACTAACATACAATTCTAGTGCATACTTGGCAGTTGCAAGTTGCCCTGTATAGTATGCTAAAAGCTTACCAGCTCAGCCATCCTGCTGTTTTCCCCTAAAAATGTAACCAGTGGTGGATAATTAGTAGAAGTATATTCCCTGTAGTAGTGGAAATAGAAAAACCAACACTTTGCATTTGGATCATCATTCCATACTCCTCTAGGAAGTGAACTCCATAAGAAATAATAACCAAATATCTGTGAAATGATCATCTAGCAGCTGCTGTTGATTTCCATGCAACTGAAATATTCATAATATGTCCTGCAGGTTACCTTAAAAAGTTTGTTGGCCCAAGCAGAGCTATTAAAGCACAATGAGCATCATTTCAGAATTCTGACTACTATGCAAAGGAAATATTACTTAGAAAGAAAGACACTTGGAGAATTGTCATCAAGTTGAAAATTAAAGTTTGCAAGTTTATTGTTTAACAAACCCCAGTCCTTCCTTTCTCTGATATTTTCTTGTACACGTTAGCCTTGATGATATTTTTATGACTACCTTTCTTAAATTCCATCCACATCTAATGAATTATCAGACCATAATTATTCAATTGTTAAGATTTATCTCACCTTTACCCTACCTCACAATTTCAGTTCCTGGTTATTTACTGCCTTTTAATATACATCAATAGCACATAAGATTTTCTGGTCTCTGTTTATCCCTCTATGTGAAGCATTATGTCTGAGCTGAATACCACTTAATGGTACTTTATTTGCTGTCTAATTCTACCTGCAGGTTCTTATGGCTGAATTGTGTCCCTACAAAATTCATTTGTTGAAGTACTAAACCTAAGCACTTCAGAACATGACTGCATTTAGAGACAGACTCTTTAAACAGATAAAATGACATAGATGGTGACTGTAATTCAAGGAGACAGGTGATGTATAGCAAGAGGAGATTAGGACACTGACACACATGGAGGGAAGACATGAGGACACACAGAGAAGAAATGACACACATCTACACCACAAGGAGAAAACCTCAGATGAAGCCAACTCTGCCAACACCTTTGTATTAGACTTCTTGCTTCCAGAATGATGAGAATTTTAACTAAATTAAAATCACCAGCTTGTTTATCTTGAGAGTCCCAGGAAACTAAAACCTAAGTTGTACTCCATACAATATATACTGCTGAGAGCTTCTTCATGCCTGCTCTTCATCATTTTTATATGCTTTACTGCATTTTCTTCTTTTTCCATTCTTCCTCTTTCAAAATATGAATTTGTTTTAGTGCCCTTCAGCCAGATTAATCATTACTATTTTTCAAGATATTGCTAAAGCAAAGTTTATCCTCAAGAAACTCAGGTACACCTCCTCACAACTCTATCCTATTGAACTATTGTGTTTGTACATGTTTCACTCATCCTAGATGTAGTTAGTAATTATGCATTACTTATTTTTTGAGTTCCTACTTAGGGTCATATTTTGAGTCCTGTGTTTGCTCAATAAACGTAAGTTAAAAGAAACACTGTTTATAAACCAAAAGGAAAATGAAGTAATAAGGGGGACAGGGAGAGATCAAGAAAGCCTCTGTGACCTCTACAAGCAGCAGGTCTTTATCAGGGAGAGGAGACTTGAGAGGGACCCTTAGCCATCAGAGTAACACTGATGTGACAGCATGCCTCTCTTACAGGCTGGAGTTTTTAAACATCCTGTAGTGGGAAAAGGAAGTTTGGAGGGGGGTGGGCATTAGAAAAATGACTGTGCAGGGGGAATGAGGGAAGGTACTGGACAGTATCGGGAAGGTCATTGGGGCTGGGCAGTCAGCCATACATGTAGATTTTCTCTGGCTCTTTTATTGGAGGTAGCCATGTTTGCCTTGTTCCAGTGTTTCTCAATATTCCAACACAAACACTTTATCTTCTTCAATTAATCTTCTTTAGCTTTGTGGTATGGCAAAATCTTCAGTATCCATTTATTTGTCACTAACTAGAAGTGAACAATTCTCACTACAAGCAAGTGTGTGAATTAAATTGGAAATATAATAGTCCTCTCTGGAAAATGTCATAATGAAACTCCCAGTATAACTAATGCATGGTAGTAAAACAGTTTTTTTAAGAAATACAATAGATCTTATTTTCAGGGAGACACATTTGAAACCCCCTTGTCAATTCCTATAACCATGAATAGTCTTTAAACCCTATAATTTAATGTTTTTACCATCTTAACTAAGCTCTTACACACTATGACTTAACTGTAGCTATGTAGCAGAAAAAGTAGCCTAAATTTGTTTCTTTTTCACAGTTTCATGCATTGAGTGTTGTTATTACTACTGATCTTAGCATCCTCAGCATATGATATTTTTTCTTTCCTTACTAAGAACTGTCACCTTCCAATTTAAAGAAAACATTTTACAACTTCTCTAAATTCCCAGAGCTCATGAGTTTTGGGGCCATTATTAAGTAAAATAGAGGCTATATGAACACACACAACCACACTTCCACAGTCATTCTGGTAGCCATGATGGTTACTACGTAACTGGGGGAGGGGTGTAGTTTTTACAGATAGATATGATTAGCAAAGGGTTGACTTATGTTCTGGGCAGGACAGAGGGGGAAGGTGCAAGATTTTATTACCATGGTCAAAATGATACACAATTTAGAACTTTCTAATTGCTTATTTCTGAAATTTTCTATTTTATATTTTCTGACAAAGATTAGCCATAAGTAACTAATGATGAAAAGCAAAATTGGGGATAAGGGGGGACAAAAATTCATAAAAGGGAGGACAATGAAGTAGAGAATATTTTTAGTCATTTAAAGTTTTCTGAAGCATTTCATTAGGGAAAGCATATGACAGATGGTTTGCAAGGAATTACATATGCAAGATGAAGAAATTGTTTTGAAACATTGGCTTAGAAAATTTTTTAAACTTCTCCTTTATTAGAAGAACAAAAAAAATTGGTTATCTTGTCTAAACATCTATGTAGGCAAAAGTAACCCAGAGAATGGAGTTCCTCATGTCCATTTGGGCTCATCCCTAAAATTCATTCAGAAATATGTAAAGACTTGAAATACTGCCACTTGCCCTAGCCTTCGGTCACCACAATGAAAACCCGATAGAGTGAAAGTACTATCACTTTAATTTCTGAAGTTTCTGCATGGTAAATAACCTGCTTTTCTAAGTCCTCAGACCTTCGTTGAAGTCATTTGCGATACTTCTCTCTCTCTCTTTCTCTCTCTCTTTTTTCTTTGGAGATTCTGGGGCTTGAACTCAGGGCCTTGTGCTTGCTAGGCTTGCTAAGCAGATGCTCTAGCACTTGAGCCCCTCTATCAGCCCTGTGACATTTCTCAAAGAGCAACACATGCATTTTCAAAATAACCTTTCAATTGAAGAGTTATTTTAGATTTATAGGAAAGTAGCCCAGGATGTATAGATACAGCCCATGTACCCTACATCCACATTCCTCATTTGTTAATATCTTGCAATACTATGGTAAATTTTTCCTAAAAATAAGAAACGCTATAGATATACTACTATTAAGGTATAGTGCAGGGTGTCAGTGGCTCACATTTTAATCTAGCTACTTGGGAGACTGCAATCAGAAGCACCCATAATTTGAAGGCAGTCAGGTCAAATAGTTCATGAAACCCCCACCTCCATAATAACCAGAACAAAATAGACTAGAGGTGTGGCTCAAGTAGTAGAGCACTTGCTTTGCCTGGAGTTCACAACCCAGTCCCATCAAAAAATAAAAACAAAAAGATATATTACTATGAAGGCAATACTTTATTGAGATTTTCTTCATTTGTCCTTTTTAAGCATGAGGATTCCATCCAAAATACCATATTACATTGATTCACCAGGTATGCTGGCTCCTCCTTACTGTTACAGTTTCTCAGATTTTTCTTGTTATTTATGATCTGAGCAGTTTGAGGAGTACAGGTTGGGTACTTTGTAAATACATCGTTCAGTTTGGGATTGTCTGATGTTTTCTCATGTTAAGGTTTATTGATGATTTGGATGAAGGTCACAGAGGCAAGGTACCATCCTCATCACAGTGTGTCCTGGTCACACACTACCAACAAGACCCTTGCTGCTGATGCTGCCTTTGAGTGCCTGGATGAGGCCATGTCTGTCAGGTTTTTTCACTCTGGGGTGCTTTTTTCTTTCTCTCATTTTTATATTCTGATCTCTGGAAGAGAGTTAGTATAATCAGTACACACATAAGGAGTTGGGATGTATGTCCCACTTATTTGGGGGTAGAATCACAATAATCATCTGTTAATATCCTATGAAATTGTCTCTTCCTCTCCATTTCCTTATTTAATGTGGTAATCAATTATACTAGTGTGAACTCAGGGATATTGTTTCATAATTTAGATTATATTTCAATATTGCATTTTTATTTCCTGTTTCAGATTATTTTTGATCAGAGCATCAAGGGTCCTTTGATATGCTCTCATCATTGTATATTTCCTATTTCTCTTTTGTTGTTATGTTCATTCATTTTATACCTCTCTACTTTGTTGAACTGCATGATGCTCCAGGCTCATTTCTTCTATTAAAGAAGAGTTCTGGTTATCAGAAACCAGGATTAGGTAATAGATATGTCCATCTTTTCTAGATGGCATTGCTTCTAGGCACTCTCAGCTCAAAGCTGGGGCACAAGTATACCACCTAGATACCTACCTATAATTACTTACATAGTGAGCCATTAGTATCTCTATTAAGAAAATATATATTTATGCTCATGTTTATAACTTTAATTCAGTCCACATGTCTTACTCAGCCATTTTACCCTCTCTCCACTTGCTTAGCCACAATCTCTTATTGTGACAGCAAGGTATAGTACCTGCCACCCATCACACATGAATTTACTTGCTCAATCCTTGGATACATGCACAGTGGTTGTCAGCATGTCCCTGTGGGGAACAACTGGAGTACAGCATTTGTATAAAGCTTTGTATTTCTTTACTATTACAATTTCAAGTCATCTCCACCATTGCCTAATTCTGTACTACTTTTTTGCCCAGTCCCTTCAGAGAGGTTATGAGCTCCCATTTTAATTTAATTGTATTATTTTGGTACAATCTGTGTTCTATCCTGTGATCACTTTTACTCCTAGTTGATATTTTAAAATTTCTATACATTAAAGCTCATTTCTATGCTATAAAGTTCATGGGCTCTTACATTGTATGCACGATACTCCCAAAGCCCTAAAAATCATCAGTTAACTTAGTCAAGCCTCTGAGCGCCCTTAATGGAAACATATAGCACAGAGTCTCCTCAAATTGGCTCTTTCATTGACAGTGTGCATTTAAGATCCTTTCTATGACTTTCTGTGATTTAATGGCTTCTTATTACTGAATAATATTCTGTTATATGGACAATCCAGTTTGTTTAGTCATTCATCTATTGACGAAGATATTCGTTGATTCCAGTTTGAAATGATTGTAAAATAATCACAAATATTTTCTCCAAATTTTTGGTGAATATAATTTTCAAATCTATTGAACAAGTACCTATTGATATAATTGATTTCAATAGTAACATTATATTTGGCTTCTTAAGAGACCACAAAACTGTCTTTCAAAGTAGCTATTCCATGTGGCATTCCTCTCAGCAATGAGTGAGACTACCAAATCACGCAATAGATGCATAGTGGAACCTTAATACTGTTTTAGTTTGCATTTCCCTGACAGCATTTTAATTTGCAATTCTATAATACAAATAATATGTAGTGGTTTTGCATTAGAAAAACTTCTTTGGTGACGCAAAAACTCATCTCTTTTGAGTATGTTTTAATGGGATTGTTTGTTTTCTGAATGTGTACTGAGAGTTTCTTCTATCTTAAATACATGTACTTTACTGGACAAAGAATTTGAAAATATTTCTCTCAGAAGCATTTCATGTTTTGTAGTTTATTAACAGTGTCTTTCCAGTATAAAAGTTACGTTCTTAATAAAACCACCATATCAAATTTTTTCCCTTTATGTGTTGTGTTGTAGCTAAAAACTCACTTAGACTAAGTGGCTAAGGCCATGTAGACTTTCTCTTAAATTTTTCTGGGT
This sequence comes from Castor canadensis, assembly GCF_047511655.1. Lineage (NCBI taxonomy): Eukaryota > Metazoa > Chordata > Mammalia > Rodentia > Castoridae > Castor > Castor canadensis. The sequence goes on from NC_133388.1 coordinate 110,794,489, forward strand.
TGTAAAATTTGGGTCATTATGTTTAAGTCTAAAATCCATTTTGAATTAATTTTCATATATGCTATAAAGTATAAACTAAAGTTCATTTTTGTGCATGTGTATGTACAACTGTCCAACCATTTGTTGAAAATACTACCTTTTCTTCATTTAATTACTTTTGTGATTTTGTCAAAAATCAATTAACAAAATTTTTTAGATCTGTTTCTTGGTCCTTATTCTCTTTCATGGACTATTACATCTGTTAACTTATGAGTGCACATATTGCTTATTTATGTCTATAAGTATGTGATGTGTGGAAGACTGAGAGATTGATTAAAACAGGGAAATCTTTCCTTTGGTTCAATAACCAATAAACTGTATCAGCTTGAATTCTAATTCATAGCACACAGAATAAGCCTCAAAAGCTTGTCTCCTCACTGAAGATTGACATTTTAGACAAATACAAGTTATTTCTTTGGCTACTCTATACTGTGTGAAATAAACATTAGTTTAAAAGCAAAACTGGAAATTGTTTATTTCAAGGAAAGAATATATTGCACAGTAACTACCTCAAATAAGAGCTCTTAAAATACAAAAGTCGCTTAGTAAATTCAGGGAAAAATTTTCAGTAGAGAACAAAGCCTGGCAGGAAATGAAGATATAAAATGTTATTCATATAGTAGAATTTACAGAAGATTTTCTGTAGCTACTGACGTCATGGAGTTCTTAAGGGATATTGAGAATGATATTTCAGTTTTTCAGGGATCTTATAGAACAGTAGAATTATGTTCGACAGTTTGACTGTGGAAATAATCTGAGCACTGCAGTCTCCTCTTGGAGGTGGTGCTCAAGGCAGATGTCATGCTGCTTTGGGCTGAGGATGCTCACCATGGACCTGCTGCTCATCACAGACTATGAGACTGGGTGCACAGTGAGTAGAAGTGTCCTCACGTGCAGGCCCTCTTCCAGTTAATGAAATGATAGTAGTGGTCCACAGATGCCCCAAAAACTCTGACAGACAATAGAAATCTGGAAAAATGTCATTGATGGATAACAGCTACTAAACATAGCTGGAGGATTCTATCTTCAAGCAACAGCCAGATAAAAGCTGTCTGATGTTTAGAATGACTGTGCCTTAGCCAGGCACAGTGGCTCAAATCTGTAATCCTAGTTACTTAAGAGGCTGATATTGGGACCATTATGTTTCCAGGACAGCCTGAGCAAAAATATTCATAAGACTGCATATCAACAGAAAAAGGTAGGAGGGGTAGAATAAGCCTGTTAGAAGAATGCTACTGTGGGAAGCATAAAATAAAAGGATATCTTTCCAGGCCAGCATGTGCAAAAAGTGATACCCTATCTCAATAATAACCTAAGTATAATGAGCTGAAGAAGAGGATCAAATGGTAGAGCAAATTCTTTACAAGCACAAAGCCCTGATTTTAAATTCCCAGTATTGCCAAGGGAAAAAAAAAAAAGAAGAAGAAAAGGAAGAAAGAAAAAATAAATTGAAGGAAGGAAATCTGTGCTTTATCTTCTGGTCTGCTTTTAAAAATCTGCTCCTTATGTAAGGGACATTTAGCACATAGTTAAGACTGTGATCTGGTTGGATGATGTTCATAACCCAAATCTGCATGTCATTGCTAGTGATGCCCCTTTTTACTTTCAAAAGCATTCTCGTGTAGATGGAAAAGGATATGGTGGCTGTACCTTCCTCATTTTCAACTGAGTGTGTTTTCAAGTTGTCACTTAACTTCTTTCCTCGATCAAAAATGAATGAAATAAAAATGAAGAAAACTGATCCAGATTTTTGTTTTTTCAAGAATATTTGTTTGCATTGATGCAAAATATTTCTGTGGTATGCAAAGCACCATGAGAGATAGGGAATTCAGAATATGAATTCTCTCTATATTTGTGTAGGGAGCATTTGCAAAGGCTTGAAGTATAATGTCAGTGGCAATAATTCAATGGAACCACTTTCATGTAGCATATTTAATGCAGATTACTGTGTGTCCTCTAATATGAAATAGTAATTTTAGATAAAACATTAAAATTATATAATGATATTTTCAATTCTTCAATGCTTAAGTGGTTCTTTGCATTTTTGCCCTTTGAGTGTTTTATTTGTTCTTGACAAATGGAAAGAAATCAGTAATGTATAACATACTAAGTGAAAACAAGGCATTGGAGTCATACTCTCTCAACTCAGTTTCCAGTTCTTTCTCTCCCTAGTTGTACAATCTTGGGACACTCCCAGAACTTTCTCTCTAAACAGATCATTTTTGAATTGTCAGGCATTTGATATTCAAAGGTGATTTTGTGGCACTTAAAAATCATGCAATATTAGATACTTTAAAGTTTTTATTTGTTTAGATCTTAAAACCATAGGCGTTGCATGTTCAAAATCATGAAAGGATTTTATGAAACTTACTTTAGCTTACAATTTAAATGGTTTTTTTTAGGTTTGGGATTCACATAGGTAAGTGTTATGCTGATTGTCCCTCAAAGAAAATAAATAAAATTTTCTTTTAGAATAAATGACAGAAAAATATCTATTTTTCAGGTAATTTATTCTAAAAGTTCTAGATTGTAGCTAGGGCTGATTTAAGTGACTCACACTTCTTGTAGAGATATTTTGAGATTTTTTTCAAAAAAGTAAATTGATCTACCTTTACAAAAACCTTCAGAACCAAAAATGTATCAGTACTTTTTTCTCAGTCAAGTAAGAAATATTTTGAGAAAAACAGCATCAAATCAATTGCTCAGAAAGTACTTGTTATTGTTTATATATAAATTATATATTTTTATATATGTGTGTATATATGCAATGTTTAAACTGGCCAGAGTAATCCATGTTAATGCTTACATTCCTTTTTGTATCTTGGTAATTATTTTAATTACTATCTTTTTTCTCAGTGTATTAAATAGTGCTTAAATATTAGATTTTATTACCTACTTTAATTGCTGTAAGATATGGGTGTGCAAGATGGAATGTTAAGCAACTGTAATGGAAATACATCCTCTTGTACCAACCTTGGTACTGGACAGTGACTACTGTACTTCTTGGCTAGGCAATCTGTCAGCCAATTCATCATGAAACCATGGATATGTCAAAAGCTTGTTTTGAAAATCCCATATTATATACCTACCAATGTATTTTTGAAAGTGTGAACAGTAACTTCAATTTTTAATTTAAATGCAAGGATCATAGAGAACACTATGCTATGTAAAATAAATGCAAATGTAAGCCAGGGTTCTATCTCAAGCAAAAATCACAGATGCACTCTTTCCCCAAAAATTTAATAAAAATGTCATGATCAGCAAACAGATGAAAGTACAAATTAAAATTCCTTAGTAAATATCCACCTTTTTCTGTTAAATCAGAACACTGTAGATCTTTCACACTCCTGCAAGGTGCAGATGAAATATGTGTCACATATTACTAGTAGTACTCTAAGTAAGTGAACTAGTAAAGTACTTTAGAAAACTAGTTGGTATTATCTACTAAAGCTGGTTATGAATGTACATATAATGTAATATAGGAATGCAATTGAGTTAAATGCTCCCATAGACACTTATCAATCTGTTTACCCTAAGCATGAACTGAATGTTCATATTGAACAGTTGCCCCAAATTTTAAAGATTACAAAATGTCACAATAAGTTAAATGATGAGTAAATTAGAGGTCTATTCATGCATTGTGATGCAGCAGAGAGAAAAATTATTTGCAAATATTAGCCACAAATGTGAATTAATTTCAAAACATACCACTGAGCAAAATATGCCAGATATAAGCACCTTTTAAGTGTTCACTACAGAATTATATTAAACCAGAAAAAGGCATGATAAATCCATGCTATCAGAGAGCAGGGAGCTGATCACACTTCAGGAGTGTGGTTGTGATCAAATACAGCTTGAAGCTCCTCAGCTCTTTGCTTCCTGAATTTGAATCCTGGCTTCACTACTTCCTATGTATTGACTTGGTAAACTAAGTTTAAACCTATGCCTGTATCAGTTGCCTCATCTGTAAAGTGGGAATAATAACAGTGCTTTCCTCATGAGGCTGGAACACCCACCATACAACAAGCTCTGTGTAATACATAGGAACTCTGTATTATTTGTCCTAGACAGTTATGGTCTCTGAACTAGGAGTGATAATCAAACAGAACATAGGATATATCTGTCACATAATACATTTTTAAAAGACAGCATGATCACATCTTAATTTTATAAGATCAATATCAAGCAAATACACATAGGACGTCTTTATTCTGTGTGTATATCAGTCCAAGGTTCAGTTACATTATAAAAGTCACATATAAAACAGTCTGTTCAGTAATGAAATAGTACATTTACTATTAAAATTACCATTTCTATTACTACTTGGGGAGAAAGACTATTTAAAAAGTTAAGTGACTAATGCAAAGACATTTGGACAGGAATTAATCTTAAGTGAAATTTTTGATAATAAAATAATTTGCTTTCCCCTCTAATAAACTTAGACTGAATACACAGTGATAATGAACTGACCTTTTATGACCACAGAAATCTTGTCTGAAGATTCACACCTCTATAGTGATTAAGCCAGAATGATCAGAAGTGATCAGTGACTACTAGGTCCCCCTATTGGTTTTGTTTTGGTTTGGTTTTTGGTTCCTTGTTTGTATCTACAGACCAGACAGACAAAACTAAAGATGCTCTTTCAAGCAATCATCAGCATTTCAGGCTTCTATTGTGAGCCCACTCCTGTCTCAATTCCTTCTCCCTCCTGTCAGCCCTTGAAGCACACCCTCAGCCTTCCTGTTTGCTCACTACAGAACTTTCTCAGGCCTGGGCCTTTAAGACACTTGCTCATGCAGGTGACAAGGCTGAATCTCTTCAGCAAGCTCTGAATAAATGGCCTCTTTTTTTTTCTCATTGCACTGGTCTTGGTTTGTTCCTAAAGAAGTAACCACAGTTAAAACCAACCTGCTTAATAAGGATGTCTTTAAATTCTGGGAGAAAACCATTGGTGAAAATTCCTTGGTCTTTCAAAACTTTCTTCTACTGGTGGTGGGAAAATCAGTGTTCTTCAACATTTACTTTGTAGATAGAGGTGAGATGAGGATTTTGTTTTGTACCATGTGTATAACTAATGTCTGGTGTGGTGCCTCACATCTTTATTCCTGCTACTCAGTGGATTGACCATGGGAGGATGATATTTGAGGCTAGTCTAGGCAAAAGGTTAGAAACAAGCAGGGTATGGTGACTGAAACCCCAGCTTTGCAGAAGGTGTAGGGAAAAGAATCACCCTTTAAGGCTGGCCTGGACAAAATGATCAGGACTCTGTCTGAAAAATAGAAAGAAAAGGTCTGAGGGGTAGAAAGCCTGCCTAGTAAGTGCAGGCTTTCAGTTCAAACCCAAGTATCACTTAAAAATAAGAATAGGAAGCTGCTGATTGTTACCCAAGACAACATTAGCAAAGCCCAATAATTTCCTAGCATGTGCCATTTTCCCCTAATTTCTTCTATTCATTGCTTCAGTAAAAACACTATTTTTGTTGCCCTTTCTTTATTTGTTAAATGAAGGGGATAATCTATTTTATTTTTTAGAAGTAAATATTTTGACTATATTAACAACTATTATTTTCATTTTACATATTTGAAAAGAGATTATGCTTTTCTTTCTGCACATTTTTTCTGTATTTTTAAAATTTATTCATTATTGTTCTTCTGGGGATAGGTTATGACATTTCCAAAGTGCTTACAATATATCATAGTTGAATTCACCTGCCTCATCATTCACTTTTGTCCCTGCTCCAACAGGTCTCATTTTTTTCCATTTAAATTCATGTGTACACAATATTTCCATTGTATTCATCCTCTTTATGTCCCCCCACCCCCCCCATACCAACCTCCAGATAGGACCTGTTTTGCCACCCTGTGCTCTGTTTTTGTAAAAAACATGATAATTTTGTTTTTTAAGATAGCTATATAGAGTATTTCATTGTGACATTTCCATGTATATATGTATTATAATCTGAAGTAGTTCATTCCACTTATTCTTCTCTTTTTATACCCTAGTGAAGGAGGTAATTTTAATTCATTTTGTTGCTACTCTAAGGCACAAATATTACTAAATATTACCCTTAGCAATCTGAAGTTCTGTTACATTTGTCATCTCTGCTTCTGACTTCAGAAAATGATTTTATATTGCAGGCTGAATCAGTAAGCAGCCTTGTGACATCTTGCATCTGTGTGGTATTCCTTGCATTACTCAGCTCCCACAATACTGATCCCCATATAGTGAAGTTGTGTTCAATCCCTTCTAGATACCCTGTACACTAAAATGTTGCACTGCACCTGATCCCTGGGCTCCCAAGAAACAAGTCTTACAGAATCCCTTCATTATTTTGTGATTCAGAAAATGGCTCAAAAGTTCTAAGAAAATGTTAGACTCCATTCTTTCTCATGACTCCATCTTGGAGGTCCTTGTCTACCTGACTCCATAAGCCCAGGCCCCTCTCTTTTTGAGATGTTCATTAGCAAACATAAATTGCAGTAGTTTTTGTTGTCATTTCCTAATTGTTCACTGTGTTGTCATTCACAACCTTCAGTTCTATTTTAATGTATTTTTCATTACAGTCTTAAACTGACCACAAATCCTATTGACCATTTATTTTTAATCAGATCATTTGTATTTTCTTAAGTTGTAATGTTATTTCATTTGTGTATCTAATATTCTCACCAGCAAAATGTGTTATAGAAACTTCAGTGAATTCTAGAGCTTAAAGATTCTTGGTACTTGAAAACCAAGCATATTTGTACTTACAAAGTCTATTACCCATTTATGGATAGAAAAGTGTGATCCATTTCCTCACCCATCATAAGGCCATGGCCAACACCCTGACAATAGAAAACAGATTGATAAGAGAAAAACATGACAAACTCATTTAGTCAAAGTTTTACATGACACAGGAGAGTTCAGAAAAGAAAACTCAAGGGTTGAGGGAAAATGTCTGTTTTTGTACATTGGTTCAATGAAGCACAGACAACTGTGTTAAATGTGACTGATCAAATGTGTGTTAGCTAATATAATAATAGACTAAAGGGAACCCATAAAGGCCTGTCTGTCCAGACTCTTCTGGCCTCTTCATGTAGCATGCTTTCCCCTAGTTATAGGGAAGAAGGGAGAGAGTGATCTTTCTATGTTTCATGGCTTGCTTTAAGGAGTTGGGTTCTGGTTTCTACCACTCTGGTTTCTAGGGCTTGACGAGGAAAAGGTGGGTGGGGTAGAAAAAGATGCAAGAAGGCAGAGAGGCCTCTATCTCATTCCTTCCAACCTCCTTCATTTCAAAGTACTCAGGACACCAATGTGCCATACTTTGGGATATCAGGTTCTGAGTCCCAACTTCTATATTAACATGACGTTATTATTGCACTGCTTCACCAATATAGCTTTACTCTTCCAGGAAGTGTTTCACTGGGAAGATAAATATTGCAGTTGATGTTACTACCCATTTTAGGAAACACTTTAAGGATGAAGTAAGCCTTTACTGAGCTAGGTCCATCAATCTCAATCATACTCCTACATTGAAGAATTGTGTTAAACCATATTATAAAATCCTCATAAGTGTCCCACTTGGCTCTTCCTTCTTTGACGTGTCACAGGGTCTGCACTCTATAGGTTGCTTTGTAGGTATTTTGGGAAGGTTGCATTTTAAAATCATCAACCAAGAGACTTCAATTTCTATTCTTCCATTTTAATCTTTTTATATTAGCTTTATGTATTTTTCCCCTAGTGGTACTGGGGTTGAACTCAGGGTTTCACATTTGCAAAGCAGACAATCTACTTCTTGAGACAACCCTGCAGTTCATTTTGCTCTGGTTATTTTGAAGTCGAGGTCTACCTTTATGTCAGGGATGACTTGACCTTTGATACTCTTGTTCTCAGCCTCCCAAGTAGCTAGGAATATAGGCATGAGCCATTGACATACATCTGCTAATTTATGTCTATAGCCTTAGCATTTATATTTATCTTTTGTTTTTCAACCAAAGTAATAGTGTAAAATTTTTCTATAATTCACAAATATGAACCCATTTTCATATTAGACAACTGGTAAAAAAGAGAGAGATAAACCCTCTCATTTAAAAATATGCATGCTTTCCTTACTAGATTAATCACTCTGTTTTCTTGATTTGCACTTATGGACATTTTTTTCAATATTTTATTTCCTAAGCTAAAAAAAGAGTCATTTACCCCTCATTTTTCTGCCCTTTCTATTTTAACAGCCAAGTCACTCCCCACCTAGGTGGAGAATTGATTCTAATGGCCTCATTTCTGACTTTCCAGTATTTCCCAGTCATTTAGTTTTCTTAAGAACCGATTTAAATATATTAGCCTCTTTGCAAATTTACTTCCTATACTTTATGAAGAACACACAACATGGACAGGAGATAAGTTCAAGTGCAAGTACAAGAGGTGTTTCTTTATTTCCTTCTGCAGCAGTTCTCAAACATTGCTTTATTTAAGTATTCTAGAGGAGCTTGCCTATTTTTTTTCAAAACATTTGAAGTATGATCCAAAAAAATGTCTACATCAATTCCACCAAACAACTCTGGGGCTTTTGATGCAACTGAGATACAATAACCTACAAAAATTCTTACTCTTTAAACTCTCCATCTACAGACATGTTGATTAAATGTTCTTGAAAGTAAAATGATTTGGAGCATATAAGCCCCCTCCATGAATATTTTTATTTAACTTATGGTGTTAGCTATACAATTTTGACTTCCTTTCTTATTTTTCTGTCAAGAGAAACTATAACTCATTTTTCCTCAGCAAAAGACTTTGAAGGAACTTTTAAAATCTTCCCCTTTTTTTATTTAAAATAAAGTTTAGTCAAGTTATTTTTATTGACTCTTTTTGTCAATTGCCTTTTCCACAACTTAGCCTGCTGTCATTGTCTTACATCACATTCATTTGCATTGTTTGCCCCACTTAGTCATCCCATTTTAAACATTGTTAATGAATTAAAACCACAACAACATAAAAAACAAAAAAACTATTCTCACTGTGTGGAAAAACATTGTGACCTACTTTTGAGCCGAACTCATCAATTTTTCCTGGTTCCATAGGAATAGTGTCTACAGGAAGACTCTATGGGGAGGAGTTTTGCAGACACAGTGTTTAATAAATATTCTTAGGATCAGTAGATGTTGGAGGGATGGAAGCTGAGACGTGGCAGAGGATGAGCAGAGATGTAGTGCAAGCCCATAGATAGCCACAAACAGCTTCTGGCATTGCTTAGGAGCTGAATTTGGTCAGCATTGAACTGGAAAGCCTGGCCTTTATGGCATCCAAAAGCCATAGAATGTGGCTGCCACAGGAAGGATCATGACATCTCTAAACAACAAACCTCTCTGCAGCTCAGATAATCCTGAAAAGATTGATATGGAAGATTGTCTACTGCCAGCACTCCCAGCAGTTCATGGAAGACCTCACTACAGGGGTTCTAGCCCGCAGATCTCAATATCAGCTACTGCTGGTCCACATAGGAAGACTTGCTTTACCTCCTGCAGCAAAGGTTTTACCTTCGTCCTTGATACTATCACAGTACCTCTAAGAATGAGTACCTAATAGCAGTAGATGCTAGGTAGTTGGATGGAGAAAAACTTGACATCTGAAAACTCACCTGAAGGCCACTACACGTATTTAGCCAAATCACACTAATTCTACTCCATTCTGTTTATCATTGAGAATATTGCATGTCTTCAATATAAAACTGTAAACTCACTATGTAACTCACTATTGAGTACCCAGTCTTTTAGAGGTAAACTATTCTCAATGATTTAACAGTTGTTATTTAAAACAACAAAAAAAGAAACAATGTTTAAATGGAATTCTATGTATTTCTTTGGTTTTATTCTGAGGACTTTTTGACCACTCAAATTCAACTTCCATCTCCTTTACCCTAATGTGCCCTTCCTAAAACATTTTTAAAATTGTATTTGCTTTGCCTATAAAACCTACAGTGGACTTCTCCAGGCTAGAATTTATTTTTGATAGCTACTTCTCACACAAGCATTAAAAATCATTCTGGACAGATAACTTAAGCTAACAAAATATTTATCTTAAGGGGAAAAAAGGAAAGTAGTATCAAATGGAATGGAATGATGAGTAAAAGGTACAAATAATCAGAGTGACTAAGCTGTAAAAGAACATTTCATCATAATAGCAGAGAGATGTCAAATTCCTTGTTGTAGAGTCATCTTAGAACCTGATCATGATGTGCCTGAACAGGTAAAGTATCATGAGGATTCCTGACTAGAAATTCATTTAAATCTAAATATAATCTCATTATGTTTATGTTCAGATCAGCAAAATATATCCTCATTTCCTTAACTGTAAATTATGAAGAAGATGGAAATGTAGAATTAATTACAATTAATGTCTGAAGTAGAAGGAAAAGCAGAAAAGGAATAAAGTGCTACCAAAGTCTATTATTTTGTATAGTTAAGAGAAGGGACATTTCTGTATTTATATCAACACCAGAGCACTGTGTGCTGGTATCATTAAAAGACAAGTAATTATTACAAATTAACAAAATGTTGAGTTAAAAACGCCATCTGGTTGTAAGTGCCAATGATTCCTGTCCTAATTTGTCCCTGTATTATCATGTATACACAGCAGAAATGAATACATTTCTGTAAATGAAGGATAATGAAGGAATAATGACAGTATGCAGAATGATGAGACAATTGTAAGAAAACTGAAATTAGTTGCAAAATCTATCATGGTTCCAATTTCTGAAAAAAATTCCACCTTCAAGACAAATATAGTATTGCCTGAGAAAATGTCAGGAAAAACACCTCAAACCTGGGAATGGGTAGATAGCTTCACTCCTCAATCCTTCTTAACAGATGGAAGAAGAAATGATAAATGTGTTCAGACACTTATCACCAAGGAGTGATATGCTTAATTGCTAAAGAGAAGAAGTGAGGAAGAGAGGGCTCAGCAGTAAAATAAAGAAGTTAAAAGAAAGACTCATGATAAGAATGCATAGTCCATAGATAAAAGGCTGGAGAGCAGAATTTAAAATGATCTTGATGCCTTATGAAAGGGTTACAAAAAAGTATAGAGTACAAATTAAAATCCATAAAAGAGGAAAAGACCAAGATGACTAACACCTAATAGACCTGGGATCTCTGAGTTCTCAGGAGTCTGGTTGTAAGGATCTGATAATGTGGCTTATCGCCAATACATAGGGGGTACATAACTTACAATGACCAACCTTTAAATTAGCTTTTTACAGCAGGTAACAGCCCTGGAAACAGCAAACAGCTGATTATCCAACCTGCAAGCGGGAGGCCTAATAAACAGAATGGACCAGTTGTGACTTTCTCTACAAAGTGCTGAACTGATCCAGCCTGTGCCGAAGAGGGATGACCAGCTGCAGCCTGTGGAAAATATCAACACATTGCACCACCTTGGAGAAACTGGAAGCCAGCTGAAATTAAATGCCTACCAGAAAAAAAACATTTGACCAAAAAGCTCAATTGCAGCTCCCAGAATTGCCCTATAGGCACAAGTGGCTGGCCACTGCTCACACACTAGCACCTCAAGGGATCACTTTGGAAAACCTGTCTACTCAAACAAGCTTACCTTGACTGCCCACCACCTCCAAGAAGGGCCTGGACTTAAACACCCTGAGTGTATTCCCCCAAAACCTGTCTGGTAGAAAGGGGCACCATCGATTGCCAAGCAGTCCAGCATGTCTGCTGGACAGAACCATGATTAGAAATTGGAGGAAAGACCCAGAGCACTCTATGACTCAGAGGAAACCCACCCCTCTCCATAATAGGGAAGAAATTTCCACCATATATGTATACATACATACATATATATACATACATATATATATAATTTTAGTCATCTTTTAAAAAAATTTTTGGTTACCTATCTCCTTTTGCCACTCTGTTCTAATTACAATTTGCTTTGCCTTCTCTTGTTCCACATTTTTTCTCTCTCCTAATTTTTCTTTTCTCTTCATTTCTTTCCTCATTCTCTCTCCTTATCTTCAGCTTGTCCCTCTCTATCTCCACCCCACCCACAACTCTCCCTATCTCCTCCATATTAACCACTCAAAGCATAGTCTATAATACCAACTTTACACACTAACCCCATCCTTCCTATCCTTCTTCAACTCCTGACACATCCTCCCAACAGTGACTGAACTACACCTTTTCACACATTAGGGACTTATTACTCCATAGCACCACACCTCAAACCTCTTCTCCCCATCCCCCATTCTCCCTCCCAATCTCTTTTTCTATTGGTATCATTTTAATTACCTAAGTGTCAATACTTATGCAAACAACTGTTATCTCCCCAATATCCACTGTTTATAGATAATCTTACTGAGGGCTATAGGTATTATGCAAATACCTGGTTTGACATTGAATATGTAAATTTGTTTTGCTAAGTTATACCTCCAGGTCAGTGAACAGAAAGGCTGAACAATCTAGCTAACAACTAAGCTAGACAGATAATATAAATTAAATCAAGGGAAAGATAATAGATTAAAACCCCCAACTAACTAATCAACAACCCACGAGCAAAGCTTACAATAGGAACATGGAGAAAAAAATGAAGGCAGGGAATATGACTCCTCAAAAGTTTAACAATTAGACAATACAGGATTGATTGAGAAGTAAAGGGAATGAATCCAAAGTTGCTGAGGACAGAAGAATGATGACAAGAATATTTAATGATATTAAAGACAAAATTAAAGAGACATATAAAATAGCTCAATGAATCCCAAGAGAGCAGATACAAAACTCAAGAAGACACAGAAATAACTAAATGAACTTAAAGAGGATTTCAACAAACTTCAAAATGAAACCAATGAAATTATTAAATAAATAAATAAATAAAATAAAGAAGGCAGTACAAGATGTGCAAGAGGAGCTTAACAAAGGTATGGAAAGTCTGAAAAAAAACCAAGAATCAAATAGAAACACTGGGAACAAAGTTTCTCAAGCCAAATAGAAAATACGGTTAAATGCCACTCTGGCGGAATAGAACAAGTAGAAGACAGAATTTCATTGCTCAAAGACCAAATACATCACAAAGAAAGGACAGAGAAATATTTAGACAAAAGCCTGAAGAGCAGTGAAAGGAGTATGCAAGAATTCAGTAACTTCATCTAAAGACCCAACCTGTGAATCATGAAAATTGAAGAACGGGAAGAGGTGCAAGACAAAGGTATAGGAAAGATATTCAACAAAATAATAGCAGAAAATTTTCTAAATCTTCAGGAAGAGATGCCCATTTAGATACAGGAATTCTCCTTTATCTAAATGTCTAAAATAGAAACTCTCAATGGCATATTATACTTAAAACATGTAGAACAGAGTACAAGACAAGAATATTGAAGTTGTTAAGAGAGACAAATCAAATAACAGGTAATAGTAAGCCCATCAAAATAGCAGATTTCTCAACATAAACATTACAAGCAAGAAGGGCATGGAGTGAGGTATTTCAAGCATTGAGAGAAAATATTTCAATCATAAAATAGTCTACCCAGCAAAGCTATGAGTCATGGGAATTGTTAAATCTCAATAGAAGAGCAGATAAGTAATGAGAGAGTAGCACAGAATTAATTACATACACACAAACCCTAACACAGTAAAACAACTAAATGACATGAAGCACAACACACCTCTGAATATTAAGACTGAATGTTAATGGTCTCAACTCCCCCATTGAAATATGTTCATTGTCAAACTGGATTAAAATGCAAGACTCAACAATTTCTTGCTTAAAAGAAACCAACCTTATAGACAGAAACATACTTTGGCTTAGGGTGAAACGGTGGAAAAAGATATATTAAGCTAACAACCCCCCAAAATAGACAACATTACATATACTTACATCAGATAAAGTATACTTCAAACATAAATTTGTCAGAAGAGACAAAGAAGGCCATTCAGACTCAAGGAACAATATATCAAGAGGAAACACCAATTGTTAATTTACATGTGCCCAATGTCGGTGCACCTAACTTTATTAAATGTATAATACTGGACTTAAAAACATAGGTAGGTCCCAACACAGTGACAGTGGGTGATTTCAGCACTACTCAATCAACAATAGATAGTGATCTAGCCTAAATGACAATAAATAAACATTACAATTGAATGACATCATAGATCAAATGAAACTGATGGAGGTCTACAGAATGTTCCATCCAGCAACAGGACAATATACATTTTTCTCAGCAACCCATGGATCATTCTCCAAAACAGATGATATTTTAGGTCAGAAAACAAGTCTTAACAAATATAAGAAAGTTGAAATAACACCTTGCATAATGTCCTGCCAAAATACAATAAAATTAGAACTCAACAACAAGAGAAACCACAGAAAATATTCAAACATTTAGAGACTGAAACACATTGCTTCATGATCAGTGGATCATCAAAGAAATAAGGGAGAGAATAAAAAAGTTTCCTGGAATTTAATGAAAATGAAAATGCAAACCATCAGAACTTGTGGAACACAGCAAAGGCAGTGCTAAGGAGAAATTTATAATCATGAATGCACATATTAAAATCCCAGTAAAATCTCAAATAAATGATTTAATGCTACATCTCAAACTCAAAACTAACAGAGGAATAGAAATAAGAAAAATTGGGATCTAAATGAGTGAAATAGCGATTAAAAAAACATACAAAGAATCAGTAAAACAAAAAGCTATTTCTTTGAAAAGATAAATAAGATTGACAAATGCCTAGCAAATCTCATTAAATGAGGAGGGAAAAGACCCAAATTAATAAAATTAGAAATAAAATAGAGAGATCATAATGAACACAGAGGAAGTCCAGGAAATCATTAGGGGTAACTGTGAAAATGTATACTCAAATAAATAGGAAAATCTAGAAGAAATGGCCAATTTCTAAACATATATGAATATCCAAAATTGAACCAAGAGAATATAAATCACCTAAATCCATAACAAGTAATGAAAATGAAGCAACAATAGACACCCAGAAAAACAAAACTCCAGGACCTGATGAATTCACTGCTGAATTCTACCAAAACTTTAGAGAAGAACTAATACCATCACTACTCAAAGTTTTTCATGAAATAGAAAAGGAAGGAACACTGCCAATATCATTCTATGAAGCCAGTATTACATTCATCCCAAAACCAGAGAAAGACACAACAAAAGAGAATTATAAGCCAATCTCTTTAATAAAATTAGATGCAAAAATTCTCAGTAAAATACTGGCAAATTGAATTCAACAACATATCAAAAAGATCATATATCATGAGTAAGTAGTTTTCATCCCAGGGATGTACGATGGTTCAACATATGCAAATCATTAAACATAATTCGACATACTAACAGAAGCCAATCAAAAAACACAGGATTACCGCAACAGATGCAGACAAATCCTTTATTAAAATTTAACATTCTTTCATGATAACAGCTCTGATGAGACTAAGAATAGAAGGAATGTACCGAACATAACAAGGGTATACACAATAAGCTTATACCCAAGATCATACTAAATGGGAAAGCCTAATCCATTTCCCTTAAAGTCAAGAATGAGACAAAGGTATTCACTTTCTTCATTTTTATTCAACGTAGTCTCGTAATTCCAAGGTACAGCAATAAGACAGGCAGAAGAAATAAAAGGAATAAATAGGAAATGAAGAAGTCTAGCTATCCCTATATGCAGATGACATGATCTTATACCCAAAAAACTCAGAAAACTCTACCAAAAAGTCCTGGACATCATAAACAGCTTCAGAAAAGTAGCAGGATACAAAATCAACTTACAAAAATTAGTAGTCTTTTTATATACCAACAATGAACTGAGTGAGAAAGAGTATAGTAAAACTTTTCCATTTATAAAAGCCTCAAACAAATAAAATGCCTAAGGATAAACCTAACAAAGGAAGTGAAAGAAATCTACAATGAAAACTAAACACCACTAAAGAAAAAATTCAAAGAAGATTACAGAAGATTGAAAGATCTTCCATAGTCATGTATTAGCAGTGTCAATATTGTGAAAATGGCTATACTACCAAAAGTCACCTGCATGTTTGGTGCAATCTCCATTAAAATTCCAATGACATTCATCAGAGAGATTGAAAACTCAACCTTAAAATTTATTTGGGAGCATGAAAGACCATGATTAGTTAAGATAACAATGAGCAAAAAGAGAAATGCTACAGTCATCACAATACCTGACTTCAAACTATACTATAGAGCCATAGCAATTAAAACAGCATATTACTGACAAAAAAGCAGATCTGAAATCTAGTGAAACAGAATAGAAGACCCAAAACTGAATCCCAGCAGTTATGCCCACCTGATATTTTACAAAGGTGCCCAAAACACAATGGAGAAAAGAAGCCTCTTCAACAAATGTTATGGGATATCTCCATGTCTTTCACCCTGCACAAGTATCAACTCAAAGTGGATTAAGGACCTGAAAATTTCAGGATTAATACCTGAAACTTTGAAGCTAATGCAGGAAATAGCAAGGAATAAATTGGAAATAATAGTTACAGGGAGTGATTTCCTAAGTAGAACACAAGTGGCTCTGTAACTTGACAAGTAGGACTACAAGAAACTATAAAGCTTCTTCAAAACAAAAGAAATGGTCACCAAATTGAAGAGGTAGCCCACAGAATAGCCATGCATCTGACAAGATGTACAGCTTTGACAGCTATACATCTGACAAAGAATTAATAAACAGAATATACAGGGAGCTCAAAAAACTAAACTTCACAAAAGTAATGACCCAATGAAGAAAGGGACAAATGATCTGAACAGAGCTTTGTCAAAGGAAGAAATCCAAATGACTAGAAAACACATGAAGAAATGCTCAACATCCCTGGCCATAAAGGAAGTGGAAATGCAAACCATGTTAAGATTCCACTTCACTCAGGTTAAAATGAGGTTACCATATTAATTTGAGTATATAACCACTCAGATTAGAAGGGCTATCACAAAGAACAAAAACAAAAGCAAATATTCGTGAGGATGTGGAGAAAAGGAACTCTCATACACTGTTGGTGGGAATGCAAGCTACTAAAATCACTATAGAAAACACTATAGAGGATCCTCAAAAAAACTAAAAATAAACCTGTAATGCTAACTACTCAGGAGGCAGTGATCAGGAGGATTGTAATTTGAATCCAGCCCTGGGCTAATACTTTGGGAGACCATATCTTGAAAAAACGCATCATAAAAAAAAGGAGCTGGTAGAGTAGCACCTACTTAGGAAGTGTGAGGTCTTGAGTACAAACCCAAGCGCAGAAAAGAAACCTAAAAGTTGAACTGCCATCAATTCTACTTCTACAGATATACCAGAAGTCATGTATGTCAGATTACAATAAAGAAGACACCTGCACACCCATGTTTATTGCATCATTATTTATTCACAATAGACAAACTTCAGGAATTGTCAAGATGGCTTACAATGGATGAATTGGTTAAGAAAATATGGTATTTAGGCGTCCGCCGGCCCGGCAGGCGGAGCGGAGAAAATGGTGCTGCCCCCCCCGGCCGCCGCGCCCCCTGCCGGGGCCCGGGAGCCGCCGGGGCCCCGCGACGCTGGCGCCTCCGCTACTCCCGGGCCGCTGCTCGGCCTGCAGCATCTCGCGGAGCTGAGGCCAGAGCCGGGCGGGGTGCCGCTGCACTCGCCCTGGACCTTCTGGCTAGACAGATCACTCTCTGGTGCCACAGCAGCTGGGTGCGCCTCAAACCTGAAGAAAATCTGCACAGTGCAGACAGTGCACATCTTCTGGAGTGTGTACAATAATATCCCCCCTATGACCAGCCTGCCTTTGAGATGTAGTTATCATTTAATGAGAGGAGAGAGGTGACCACTTTGGAAGAGCAGAGTAATGCAAAGGGTGGTGTGTGGAAGATGAAAGTTCCCAAGGACAGCACACCCACAGTTTGGAAAGAGTTGCTATTAGCCACCATCGGGGAGCAGTTCACTGACTGCGCAGCAGCAGATGATGAAGTAATAGGAGTTAGTGTCAGTGTTCGGGACCGAGAAGATGTCATCCAAGTCTGGAACGTAAATGCCTCTTTAGTTGGTGAAGCGACCGTGTTGGAAAAGATCTATAAACTTCTGCCCCACATACCTTTTAAAGCAGTGTTTTATAAACCCCATGAAGAGCATCATGCTTTTGAAGGTGGACGTGGAAAACAGTAATTGCACTCTGTAAAGAATTCTTTGTCCTTTGCTGATTGGTTTTGGAACAGGTCTTAACAGCAGGAAGAGTGAAGAGAAGACATGCGGAAGCCCGATGCTGCTCAATTTAGAGTGGGTTCTGTCCCTGCAGGTTGGGCGCTTAGGATCAAAGTGGCAGGTGTGGGTGGGGGTAGGGGGAAGTTTCTACCATCATCGTATCATTCGCTTATTTTTAAAAAAAATTTTTGTAGTTTTCGAAATTCTTTGTTCTTTTCACTCCAACTTATTTTCTTTTTTGCCCTTTAAATTTCCTTATACAGGCTAATTATTGTTTCCTACACTCCCCTTTTATTGAGGCACAAGAACTCAGTTTCTCTTTGAGTAGCTCTGCTGTACCTAGTTAATGAGAATATGTAGAATCATGACAATACCTCTTTGAAACCACACTGTGTGAAGAGGAACACTAGCGTGGTGAAACCTGTCTTCTGAGTATTTGTTGTGACACATTCCTTCATACTGAGAGCTGGGCACTGATTTTTTTTTGTTTTGTTTTGTTTTTTCTGTCCCAGAGAAAAGAAAAGCCATACTTAGCCTAATTTTGCACTGCCAGCACACATATCTTTTTATTTTTCCTTTTTAAGACTTTTTTTTTAAGCAAAAAGGGAATATAACAATTGGTTTGATGAACCTGAAATTTTTAGTCTCAGTTCAGTATCGGGATAGAAATTAAACTCTAGATCTGGGGACTCTCTGTGCAAATATTTCTAACCAGACTGTTAATTTGGCCTTTTCAATGGAAGGCATGGGGTAGTGGCAGGCAATTTCTCCCAGTAGGAAACATGATATTTCTGATTTAAACAGGAGGTGATCTTTTTTAATTGTTCCAATTGAGTTTCTCCCAAAGTGTGAGTGTGTTTACCCACGAGGACATTCCAAATCAATTCTAACACACTTTGTTAAGTGGTCCCTTTTCATACCCATGTCATGTGTCATTTCTGATAATCAATGGCCCTCCAATCTGGGTAGCCTTCTCCTCCAGTTTCATGTAGGAGCAGGAAGTTGAGTCTCATTTCCAGGCTGCAGAACACTCACAAAGCTGAATTTTAAGTGCATCCTGTACATGTCCATTACAGGAAATGTCGGTATATGGTAATATACTACCAAAGACATACTGGTTTCAGTAGAAGGAAATCTCGGAAGTATTGAGCCTCACTCTGAATGCACGGAGTTCCCTCTCTTGGCTTTTTTGGTTTTTTGCCCAGTCTCTGGGTGCTTTTTTCCTGAGAAAGGGCAGGTCCGTTTGAATAAGCCCTTCCCGTTGTTGATTTGTTGGAGTCATGGGAACTAGTGTGCGCTTACACATCTCTCTAAAAGGGCAGTGCATCCAGGACTTCCTGGCACCCAGGATTTTGGATCCCTTTTGCGATGTTCACCAGCACAGAGAGGTGGGTCTACTCTTAAGCCTCTCACATCTGTTCGTAAATAAAGTTCCCCATTCAAATATTTTAAATGACTTTCAGTAGTGTCTGTTATAAAAGTTGTGCCCTCCTCTTGTATTACTAACTACATCAGCCATAGTAATCAATGATCATTTTTAAAATTCTTTTGTCTAAACTTGAGTTTCTTTAGCAATTTCACATATAAGGATATTAGATCCCTCTAGCAAAAGCCTGTTTCTCTAAACGATGTGTATTTCTCTAAACACTTAACTTGTTTTAAAATTATTCCTCAAAGATTTAAAAAATTATTTTGGACATTACTTGAAATTACTTTTTATGATATAAGTATTTTTCTGAAGATTAGAAAAAAGGATATAATTGACCTCATGATAATTGTCATATATACTTCCATAAGTAAACGAATTTTAAGGAATTTTTATTTTTGAACTTTATTTAAAGCATTTGTGATGACATGTTCAACTTTTGCATGTATGTAGCCTTTGAAGTAAAAATAAAGTAATAGGAATGTTAGGCTCAAAAAAAAAAAAGAAATATGGTGTTTATATGATGAAATTTTATTCAGCTATATAAAAGAATGAAATTTTCCCTTTTGCAGGTAAATGCATGGAACTGAAGAGTGCCATCTTAAGTGAAGTTAACCAGGTTCAGAAAGCCAAAGGCCATATGCTTTCTCTCATATGTGGAATATAGGCCCAATATAAATACATGCAATATTATATATACATGGAAATATATACAGAAACTGTATCAGAATGTGTGACTTATAGAGGAGACCAAGAGAGGAGGAAAAGCAGGAAGAAAGATAGCAAAAAATTATGAAATACATCCCATCTGTGTAGGAACCACACACAAGGAAACACACTGAAAACTGTCAGACAACATGGGATGGGAGAAAAGGATGAGACAGTGTAGTGTAGGGGTTTATATTGACTCAGCACAATGCATATGCAGGTATAATTCCCAGGTCAAAATCCTACTGAACAATGAACAGACACCTAAACAACAAAGGACAATGAAAAACAGGTCACACTTAGGGAACGGCACTAACAGGAGGGGGAGAGTAAAAGAAGGAAATAAAGAAGGTGAATATGGTTGATGTTCTTTCTATACAAGAATGAATAGAGGATTTTTATACCTGTTGAAATCATCATAGAAGAGGAATAATGTAGCAGGAGAAAAATAGAGGGGATAAACCAATCCATGTAATAATATTCATAGTCATTGAAATGTCAAAATGAACCTCCATGTATAGTTATCTTAAACAAAACAATGTTTCTTTTCAGAAGCAAAGGAGAGTAGAGTAAAATAGGTCCTGTCTAGAGGTTGGTACCAGTGAGAGGAGAGAGGACATAAGGAAATGCTGATCAAGGGTGAATATGGTGGAAAAACTGTGTCCTCATATATGAAAATGGAAAAATGAGACCTGTTGAAATTATTCCAGGAATTGGGGGGATGGGGATAAAGGATAATGATAGAGGCGGTGAATTCAACTATGATATATTGCAAGAACATTTGTAAATATCACAATGTACCCCCAGTACAACAATAATAGGATTTTAAAAAATCCATAAAGGAGACTTATTGTCCGAAAAAGATGGCATAGACCTGGCTCTTCTTGTGAAATAAAAGTACAAATGCTGGAAATATCAATGTATAAAATCAAGAAAACATTCTGAAATAAAGCAAGATGGATTTCTTTGAAAATTCATAAGAGAGGAAAAGTAAAGCACAAAGACATCTCTTTCTTCTCATTCAATAAGGGAAGCTAACATTGGCATTGAGTTCCCTGATACCCAACCTCACACCCAGGTGGGCTCATATCTTTATGGTATGGGAGTTCCACTGACAATAACAGATGAGCCAACACTATGGGCAGGGAGATACATCAGGAGTCCCTTTAACACCTGAGATAATAGATATTTTCCACACTAGCCTGAAATACCTCATTCCTCATGCAAGGGAAGCTGAGGGCCAGGTTGCATCAGCAAGGGGAACCCCAATTATAGTCTAGGGTGGTAGTTACTCCCAGATTCCCATGGGTAGGGGAGCCACACAAATGTGCCCATTAGAAGTCTGTTTCTGTGGGCCCAAGAGTCTCCTTATCTAAATTATTTCTGGTGGAATTGTTAGGACCTGTGCTGGGAAATCTCTTCTCTCCTACAGGCCACAGAATGGACCTGTATACTATTAAGCAGGACAGATAGGTCAAGCAAACCAGAAAGTTTCTGAAAAACTTTAGCAACCATAGCCCACCAAAGAAGGTCTGGACCTACAAACTGAACTGAACCAAGGTTGAGTCCCTGCTAAAATAGAATATCCAAATAGAATCTAGCCATTACACATAATAGAGAAAATCATCACAGTAAAATAAAAGATTACCCATCACACCAGGAACCAAGCAAATCACAAGTTGAATGAAAGTCTTTCAACTGACACCAGTGGCAAGATGGATTAGATGTTGGAAATAACTGATAAGAGTTTCAAAGCAGCATTCATAGAAATGCTTCAAGTATGACAAGTTCCTTTGAAAGACATTAAGAAGTAGAAGATTGCAGCAAAAAAAACAATAGTAATGAAGACAGAGAGTTATAGAATTAAAAAATACAATAACAGAATTAAAAGTCTTAATGGATAGGAGCAATAATCATATATGACAAATGACAGAATCAGTGGATTTGAAGGGACAGCAGTTGAATTTTCTCCACTCAAACAACAATAAGAAATAGTCTGGAAAATAAACTGAATATAGAGTCAGGAACCTGTGGAACTACAATAAAAGACCCAAATTTCAGCTCACTGAACCCTCTGAAAGAGAGAAGAGCATGGGTCCCAATGCCTAGTCAAAGAATTATGGCTGCAAACTCCTCCACTTGGGTGAAAGATAGAATCCTGCAGATCCAAGAAGCCACCGGATGTGCAAACAAGATATTCACAAAGAAACCCATGCAAAAGCAGATTGTAACAAACTTATGAAAAATAAGAAAAAGAAAAAATGCTGAAAATGCATAAAATGATGCATAATTACCTGTAAAGGAACACTAGGTTGTATGGAAATAGTTCTAATCTGAAAGCATGGAACCTGAAGAAATTACTCACTGCCTTCAAAATACCAAACAATATTGAAAATAACCCAAAAAACAACAACAACAACAACAAAAAAACAAAGAACTGTTGGCCATGAGTGCTATACTTGTTGAAAGCATGCTTCAGGAAAACAGTGGAGCAAAGAAGAAGGCACTTTAAAGGAATTTATTGCTAACAGGCTTGTTGTTAAAGAGCATCTGAAACAAGAACTTAAGCCTAAAGGAAATGATAAAAGAAAAAATTGTCATGAGCTCTTTTACTTCTAGTCAGTTCTCCTAGTTGCAATCGCTTCTGTTCTGTCTGCTTTAATGAGAAAGAGTATTTACTCAACATTATTTTGTTATTCACAGATACATCGGCAAAATATGCAGGAATGATTATGCTATGGAACTTGCTTTATACAGAGAGAAAAAAAGAAAAAAAAAAACCCTCACCATTTGTCTCACACCAAAGGCCAGCAACTTGTTATAACTAGTGGCCTTGTGTTTTCCAGTACTAATGTCACTTCCACTTCAGATAACTGAGTTTGCAAGCACATATGGATCCCCACACTGGCTCCATCAATGAAAGCCAAAAGCCTAACACCTTAAACTCCACAGGTTGCCTCAGGTTTGCACTTCTGAATATTCATTCATCTAAGCATATTAAATCTGAGCCTGACAAGGGAGAATCAAAAATTGAGTAGTTAAATTTTTGTTGTGAGACAAATACTTCATGGGGGAATCTTCCCAACTTTAGAATTTGTGTTAAAAAAACTCAATAGAACTATAAGCTCCTGTGTTTCCCCTAAGTAACAAGTGCTGCCTTACTTTCTGTTGTTGAAAATATTTTGATGACTATACAATCACCAAATTTCAACCACACATATTCAAATAACTATTCCTGTATATATACCTGACTTTTAAGACTCAAAGTCATGTGTCCAAAAAGTATTTACACTCTATATTCCCTGTCTTAGTTATCCTGCATTGTTCTCTGTGGAAGAAACAGTGGCCACTTTCAAACCTTCTCTCACATGAAATATTGTGAGTAGTTTCACATTTCAGTTTCTGTAGCCAGCTATCCAATTACCAAGCCCTGTCAGCTTAAAAGTTTTCAAACCTTATCATTTCTTACCACATCCAATCTTTTATGAATAAACGTATGTTTTCTTACATTTTGGTGGCTAAAATATTTTGAGTAATGAGAGATCTAAAGAAGAAAAGATCATGTCTAAGTATATTTTATGTTTGGTAATAACAAAGTGTAAAATTTAAAATTAGATTTTTTTAAAATCCTGAATGTATGACTAATACATATACTACAAAAATCTTTTAAAAATATTGATATATTTTAAATGTATTT
Organism: Castor canadensis; assembly: GCF_047511655.1. Lineage (NCBI taxonomy): Eukaryota > Metazoa > Chordata > Mammalia > Rodentia > Castoridae > Castor > Castor canadensis. The sequence goes on from NC_133388.1 coordinate 110,818,559, forward strand.
TGATTGATAAGATATTTGGAATATTAGAAATGTTAGTTTACCATTTTGAACAGTTTAATCAAAATTATAAAAAATCATAAATTATAAATAGATGAATAAGTTTATTTTGTTTGAAGTGATCTTGAATAATAATAATTTTAACTATATTATTAATTATGGCCAAATAATAAGAAAAAAATTAACAAACTATAAGTATTACTTTAAATAAGAATTTTGTCAGGGAACAAATGGATCATATAGCAGTAATACATTTTGTTGAGGCATTTAAATATAAAATGTGCAGTCAACTATTTTTGAAAATGTATACTATATTAAATTATGAATACGATGTTAAAATTAAGATTTAAATAAAAATAAAAACAAAATAAGAACTCAAATCCCCTTATTCATTCTGTTTAAAACCAACACTTAATAAGTTGCAGAGCTACAACTTTAAAACTGGAATTCCACACTACAAACATCCTCATATCTGGGAATTAGTTAAATAAATAAGTCAAAGTTTTTCTTATACTTTTTATCTTATATATAGTGGCTTTATATACATACAAATATACACATATGTGACTAAAAATAGTCTTTCAAATGTTCTCTTGGGAAAAAATAAATGATAGGGAATAGGGAATAAGACATCACACTGAAGAAAAATCAATGAGAGGTCATTAAAATAGTTTCTTGCTAATTGTATGTTTTGGGCAAAATGGAAAAATAAGCACAAAGCGTTTTAGATTGGCTAGATCTACAGTAGAAATATTACCAGTGTTCTCATTTATCTTTACTTTTCTCAGATTGTTTTATATATAGATTCAGACCATGGGCAAATAAAGTGAACAGAGGGCCCTGTGATACTTGTGGAATTAGGTCATTGTGGGTAGTAATTCCATACACTGTTTCAGATCTGCAAAGCTAGAACCATGAACTATAAGATGATATGTTTGCAGAAGATAATTATCCTGGCCTTCTGAATAACTGTTGAAGAAAGACTGGCCCTCACTCACATCAGATCATTTTCTGAACCAGAACCTTTATCACAATTATTACTGAAATGTAGGGTTTTCTCTTGCTACAGCCTAGCCTGCTCTCTGCTGACTAATGCAAACACTCACAGAATTAAGCTAGCAATATCTTCTCACCTTGTTTCACATGTTTGCTCTTTTGAAAGCTAGAGGAAAAAAATGGTTTTCTTGTAAATAATTCATTTGCATAATACATTGTTAAATAAATTTTCTCTTTAAAATTGGGTTAAACTACTCTGTTTGCTCTGGTTTGGGTATGAGAATCTATTTTGTTTTGTTATTTAATTGAGTCATCACTTTGTCACAATAATTTTAAAATATGGAGATACTCTTAGATGATATTGGAAATACATATAATACTAAAATGAACAGAAAAATTAAATTCTTAGCTCTTGTTATGTCTGTACAGCACACTATATGCATTATGGCTGTCACCTATATACACCTAGTTTATTATTTCTATTTTTGAATTTATTAAGTTTTGAATTTGTTTTTCAGTGAATTTTCTCTAATTATTCTTTGCAGGAAGAAAAAAATCAGAGGGTGTTTTCTTCTGAGTATGGTCCTATATGCTAAGACCATATATTTGTACAAAGTATTGATGTGGTTTGGTTTACATAATCTTTTGCTAGCGATTTTTACATTTACTTACTCCATGAAAACCGCTAATGAACAAATCGTTACTCACTGTATGGTGGGTATTGGACACTGTTGTCAACACTGGCCAATCAGAGGTGAATCAGCTAAAGTCAGGCCCTAGTCACTGTTGTGCAATCTTCTGAAGTCTAGATTGCCTTAATGCTACATAGCTATCTATTTCATCACAAACACGTGAGCACACACATGTACACTCACACACACTCAGTGTCTTCCTTATACTTCCCTCCTTATCTAATATTTCAACTTTTTTTTGCCATGAAAACATCTCTCTAGAGAATTCACCCTTACTTCATAGTATAGTCATCATCCCCAGTTCTCTAATTTTACAGAAATTGCATTTTTCTCCCATTCCTGGAAAGAGGTACATGATTTTCAATGGGTGGTTAGAGCACTGTAAAGCAATTCTCATAGCACTCTGTGTAGAAACTCTGTGAGCCTGCAACTCATCTTGGGGACAAGGCCTTTGCCTAAGTTTTAGAGACCTGGAAGAGAAGAACCAGGGAAGAAGCCTCACTTGAAAATAGAGCCAATAAGCTGAAAAGCATCTGTATCTATGGGTCTCCCCTTGGCACTCCCAATCTATACATGAACCAATATAGTCTCCATTTTGCTTAAACTAATTTACATTCTGTTTTGCCTCTTGTCACTGACCAATACCAATAGGTGGAATTTCTAGGTCTCATTTCATACTCAGCTTTCCTGGTCTGTACCATTTCTTTCCTATTTACCTTATTTTCCATATTTTCTGTGAAAGAGTACATAGCATGTTCCATACTGAAAATAAGTATGGAACTGTTTTCCATCACAACATTTGGTGTCTGCACAAGTTGACAGATAACAATTTTTCTATCCATATTTGTCCATACAATCAGATTGATGTGAATCCTTGAGATGTGTACAGCTCACCCCACAGTTGATGAATGATTGCAGGCACATCTGTATATGGACCATGGGGAGACTGGTGACCACAGTATGTCCTTCCTCAGGGAACCAGTATAGCAATGGATGCCTTCTACTAGTGCTACCTATGGCTATCCTGAAGTTGAGTTCCTTTGCCACTCAGATGGGGGACACTATTCTGTTCCCAGATGGTGAGGAGGCATGATGTCAAAGGCAGGTCCTTCTGCACAGCTCCCAACTCCACCAAGAGCCTCTGAGTACAACTCCCTAATGGCCTAGAGAGACTTACTGGGAACTGTACTGCTGTGAAAAACCTGGCTTTCTTTCCTTCTTGGACTTTAGACACCAGCCTGTGTTTCCTTCTACTCCTTTTATCCATTTCAGAATTCCAAAGTAAAACTCATGCACTGAGAGTCTCTTCCTAGTTTCTAACTCTCAGCTGATTCAACTGACACATAAAAACAATTTATTCAAACTATGTCATTTAATGGGAATTCCACGTGATGACAGTGGTATCAGTTCATCTAAATGGCCCAATGATTTTTGGTTGATAATTCTTCAACCTACTGAAGATAGCTAAAATTCTTCTCATATCTGCATTATACAATTAGCATGTTGCTGAGAAAGTTCATCTTTAGCACTTGACTGACATTATTCAAAACAGTTTATTATTTTTTCCTTATTCATGATTTTGTTAAGTCTCCTCATTCTCAAGTTCTCTGAATATGTATACATTTCTATCATTCTTCTTTCAGAACCCAAAGGCACCATCTGCCTAGAATGTTATAAGCATTCATGCCAAGGCAGTGAGGACTGTATATTAGGCTCAGATCTCAGCTGGGTCATCTGCATGGATTTTCACTGCATGAATGTCAAATGCTATAAGCAAAGATCCCCTTAATCCATTCACATTATGTACTTACTCTCATTGTCACTTTCTAAAAATGAAGGGCCATTAAAACTGTGAAAAATTTAGGTCTATCCAAATTTAACTGGTTGTTTGCTATTCTTACTCTTCAGAAATTTGGAAATAAGCATTGAATTTTTACTCCATAAAGTCTATATTCATGATGAGAAACATGATAATTTTGCTGTCCATATTTCCCATTCTATCAGATTGACATGAAATCATGAAATATATATAGCTCTCAGCACAGGAGGTGAATGAATTAATCTTTCATTACACAGACATGCTCTTATGGTTTTAAGACTGAATTTGTATAGTATATTCTACTCTGCTTCCTTGGTTACCTACAGTTTCACAGCAAAGACTCACACAGCAATTATATCAGCTTTTCATTTGGTTTTGTTTTCTTAGCACAGAATGTTTCCAGTGTGTGTCAATGTAGAGGTTCTACAGATGTACAGCATCCCCTACACTGACTCCTCCTTCACACTGAATACTCAAGTCTTACTTAATTTAAATTCAGTTGCTTAATTTCTCCACATACTTGCTTTTCAGAGGTTAAAAATATTGCATTTTCTCAAAGTTTCTTTAGACATGTTTGATCCACAATATCTTCCCCAATTCCTTCACATCTGAGAAACCAATTCATTATTGTGATGCATCTTTAAGTGAATGCAGTTTTTAAGAGTGATGGTTTTATCTTCATCATATTTCCATATAGTGGATAGTGGTATTTAATCACAGCCATTTAAAAAACTATAATGAAGAATAAACTCAGTCAGTGGATTTCTTCCCTGGACACACAGTAAAAATATGAATCTGTATGAAGTGATAGCATGACATTTAAATATGCAGTGTATGATATTTCTCCTTTATCTCTGGTTCCCGACACTTCTCCTAACATATGTAATATGATCAATAAGCAAATCAAATGATTTTATTGTTTCTGGGCTTGCTTCACCCCTGATGCAAACCTTCAAAGTACCTCATTCATCTCCTTGGGTATTGTTTTCCTACATAACTTAACCAAGACGCCATCTGGGGCTCCACAGAAAGTCCTTTCAAGCCTCAGGCATGACAGGTGCATTGGGAGCCATGTCTCTCCCATGTTTTTGTTAGTTCAGGAAAATAAAATACATGAAGAATATGTTTGTAAGCTAAACTTTATCCATCTACTGATAGGTTTCTTCCAGTTGAACAACTGTCTATCTTAAAGCTCTAATTACCTGCTATTGCCTGTGATTTTAGAACTGTCTCCTTTCTTGTTTTAAAAAGTCAATTTAAATTTAAAAAGTCCTTTCCTGTAAAATTGACTTGTAAAATCCATACATAACAAAATTTTCCATGTGCTATGTTTTCTTCATAACATAAACCTACACCCTCAAATATATATATACAAAACTTGACAGTTTTATCTCTCTTCATAACGACACCAGCCTGTATTGGCTCACTATCAACTCAAGAAGTAGAAAGTTACAGTCTTACCTATTTCGGGTTTCAGTCTTGTCTTAAAGATTCTGCTCTCCTGATTTTGTGTTCATTTACTTGTCTTTGTTAAAAAAATCATGTATGTATGTATCCTAAAGTATATATTGTTCAGGTTAGCATGTGAGCATGATAAAAATTCTCCCAACACTAGAACTAGTTTTGGTCATTCTACTGTTCATAAAATAACATTGCTGTGTTTATAATCTCACTTCCCTGAATAGAGTTAAGTGTGCTTGCATACATATATATATAACAATATCATTTCTTTTTTTGAGAAATGTCAGCTCATGCATTTTAAGACTTTTATAGTGGATGCATCTTTCTGACATAGTCTTCTTTCAATATTATTATTTTTAAGATTTATCTCTTTTTGTACCTGTACCTTATTCACTTTTATTCTTTTGTAATAATTCCTTTTTGTGTACCATTCTAGTTAGCAAATATATGATAAATTATATATATACATACACATATGCATATGCATATATATGCATGTCTGTATGTGTGTATATGGGTGTACGTGTGTGTGTGTGTTGGTCTTGTGATTAATATTTGCATTTTTTATTTTGGTGTTTATAAATAGCACTGCTAAGAACATTTTGTACATATTCTAAAGATTGAGCCAAATTGCTTCCTAGATTAATTTTATACCCACACTCACAGCATTGAATCTGTTGGTCATAAAATAATACTGTAGTGTCCATAACTTTACCTGCCTTAATAGAAAGAATTAAAGTTACTTTCATATGTTTATATAATAACATCATTTATTTTGTTGAGAAATGCCTACACATGATTTCTGGTGACTTTTATAGATGATAATTTTCTTTTCTTGTCCTTTTTATGTATTTTCATTTTATTCTAAATTCACTTGTTGCCATAAGTATTACGTATATATTTTGCCATTTTGTAGTTATGATGTAATGTTTCTTCCCCTAAGATCATAAATAGATTTCATAGGTTTTCTTCTAAACATTAAAGCTTTGACTTTCAGATTTATGTCATTGATATTGTGAATACTGTGAGATAACACACCTCCTTTGCTTTTTCTTTTGCAAAATGCAGCATTTGTTATTTTCTATTCTTTACATGTATTTATTGTACTATAACATACATACTGAAATGAACATTATGTGCACTGCTCAATAAATTCCTTCATGTGGATATAGTAATCATTACTACCTTACACAGGTGTAGTATTCTAAGTCAGAAACATTACAGCCACGCCAGGAATTTATCTTATGTCCATTCCCTGCAAATAAGTACCCTGGTACATGAACTAATTATTACATGCCACAATAAAGTACATGTACAAATTTTTTAGGCTTTTTTTGGAGAATGGATTATAAGAAGCCTGTGAGAACTTGACATAAGCACAGCTATGTCAAATAATCTGCAGGCTGATTTGGCACAGACCCCAGCCACAGATGGGGGTGAGGGGAAAATGCAGCACAGCTGTTTCTCCTAAAATGTTTACATTCAGATACTAGTGATCACAGGTTCCTGCTGTTCATGATAACTACAATGTCTCCCTCCCACCCACCCCCAAAACTGTTGCGCTACTTCCTGGTTTGCTGCTGCATATATTAAACTCACTGGAGGTGGATGAAGCTGTTGTATGTCTCCACCAGAGCACCCAGCCCACCTGACCCCAGCTTTCTGCATGTTTGTCTTCTGTCTTTTGTCCTTTCTAAATCCCCCATTACTCCCAGTTAGGTTTCTAGGACAAGCTCCTGCAGGCCATGAGAGCTTTTTATGAGTGAAATCATGTAACATATAATATATTTTGTCATATCCTCAGATAAAACTTTGAGTTTCTCATGGGAACAAGAGATCCCACTAACTTAACATGAGCTTATTTCCACTCAAAGTACTTAATTCAGAGTATTCTCAAACCATTTCCTTCATTTCAGGCTGAGGAACATCTTGAATTCCAAAGTAAAACTTGTCTGCACCTATGCCTATCTGATCTATGCCATTATAGAATGTGCTTTACCAATTTCCAAAAAGTATATGTGATGTGAGGAGAAATGTGAGCTATCATTATGATAGTGAAAATGGAAATGTGTGTATACTCTCCTCTACAAATTGCTTCTAATGTACCCATGAATCAGCAGTTGGAACTCTATAAACAGTTATCTAAAATACACATTTATTTATTAATCAAACTTTTCTTTAAATTTCATTCTTTGGTATGATAATTTCTGCTTCACATTTATGCTAAGATTCTCCCCAAAGTATTTTTTAGATCTATTCACCAAGACATCTGCCTCCAACCTAACCTCTGTATTTCTTCTTGAAGGAGAGGTAAGAAATTTCCAAAAGCCAATATAATTAAGGTAAACTATGAGGGTAAGTTTGTTTTCCTTGTCTGTTTGAAAACATATACAATCACCCATAACAACATTTTGTTTAACATCAATCATGTATATTCTGGCGAATCCATAAAATCACATGGTCAAATGACACTGTAGATATTTTAGTTTGTGTAAGTGCTATCTGTGTTCACACAAAGATGCATTCCTCAGAATGCAGCCCCCATCATTAAGTGACATGTAAATGTCTATGAAATATGCACTTCAGATAGTCTCAAAGCATTACTAGTAGTTGAATTAAAATAAATCAGGCTTCTATTTAGTTTTCACAACAGAGAATATGTCATTGCATTGATTTCTTTGCCTAATGGAAGAAAATACTATAATTTCACTTCTAATCATGACATGTGTTTCTGAACTAAAGGAATTTGATTTTCATATGATATAGACCACTAACATACTAGACAGAAATCTAAAGGGAGCAACTGACAGGCTGTCCCTATGCAACACCTCAGCCAACTGAACATGTAAATACAAAGAAATTTACATTTAGCAGCAAGCAGGATGATACTTATTGCAATGAGAGTAATTTGGTGGTTTGAGTAGTTGCAGAGGCAAGTAACATGAACTTCCCAGGAGAAACTAATAAGGGATGGGACAGATGTAAAAATGGAACCATGTGACCCAGAAACCATCAGGAGTACACAGAAGAGGTCAAAGTACTTTCTTCCCTTCAATTTGTCAAAAGAACTTGACCTGAACACCTACAACTTCTGAATTTCACTGCATGAAATTATGTCTAAACCCAAACTACTAAATGAAGAACAGAAGGTAAACTCCCTACTGAGTACAGAAAAAACAGTGTCCTAGTTTGCCTTCTCCAGAAAGCAGTCAGAGCACTACCAGGCTTGTGGAAGTCCTAGTCTTCTGTTTGGCTACAGTTGATACCTGAGGTGTCTAGAGCATAGGAACATTCTTCTCACTGTTTGGGTAGACAGAATAAGTTTTCATGGACTTTCTTTTCTCTGTTCTGGTTCATTCAACTCTTCTCTGTACCCAGTTACAATATATATCTCAAAGAAAATCCAAGGCACACATTACCATGTCAACCCCTTCTTCTACTATGTCCTATACTTTCAAAGTCTATGTATGCTTACTGTAAATATAATATATGGCGTTTTAGTGAAATTTAGCAGAAGGAACAGGATGTATAATTCTACCCTATCTTCCAAAGGGTAATTTATGAAAAGTAATATATTCAATAAATTAATACTTTGAATGTGATTTTTTAGTAATATTATTTCAGAACAAATTTGTATTTCCAATACATTACAAGCTTTAGTTCTTTTTTTAATTCCACAAGAGAAAAACATTTTTATTTTTAGGATAAACATCAGTTACAATGATAAGGTTAATGAAGTCTTTCATTTTTACACCAAACTTCTTCCTTTCAAACATCTTTATATCATACTTCTCATGAGCATTTGCCCAGTTTTAACAGTATTAAACACAATAATTTATGGTGTATAAATATCATAAACAATGAAAGAACACTGTCATATTGTTTTTTAAAATAGTATGGTCCAAGTTCTTATTGCAAATTGGTTTAGTATCCTTTAATTTTATCATTTTTACATTTATTTACAAGTGTATACATTGTTTGTGCTACCTCCCTCACCCTGCCCTCTTTCAGGCAGAACCTGTTCCATTCTCTTTTTATCCAATTTTGAAAAGAAAACATAGAAGATAATAAAAAAGACATGTCATTTTTGCTATTTAAGATAAAGATAGCTATACAGAGAGATTCCTAACATTGCTTCCATGCACTCATGAATTGCAACCCATATTAGTTCATCTGTACCAGACCTCTTCACTACTTCCTGGTTCCCTTCCCATAGTGGCCTCTACCACTTTAAAATTACTTTATTCGCTCCTCCACAGTGAGAACATCAACCACATTCAAGTTTTGGGTTTCCTTTCCTTTCTAATTTTCCCATGTGTGTTCTCCTCTTAGTGTGTGACCCATGTGCAATAATATTACTGCATTTGTTTTGGGTCTATATTCTGCATGTGAGGGAGAACATGTAATTTTTGGCCTTTTGAGCCTGGCTAATTTCACTTAACATGATGTTCTCTAGTTCCATCCACTTACTTGTGAATGACAAAATTTCATTCTTCTTTGTGGCTGAGAAAATTCCATTTTGTATAAATACCACATTTTTTTGATCCACTCATCAGTAGTGGGGGAACTTGACTGTTTCCATAGTTTGACTATTGTAAATAGTACTGCAATGAAGATGGGTGTGCAGGTTCTTTTGTAATAGCTTGAGTCACATTCCTTAATTCTTAATAAATATTGATGGAACTTTCAAAGTTTATTCATAAAATTCCCTTTACAGGCTCCATGGTTTTCAAAAATATTCTTTGTTTTTTGAAAAGTTTATCAGGACCTTAGCAATTCTTATAGATATAATAATAACTGATTAAGTTTCATAAAATAATTTCATGGGCAGAATTTCAGGTTTCTGCATTAACATTTTCTTCCAGTGTTTGGAGGTTTCATAATTACTGGACTGATATCTTAAGCCTATTACAAATATCATGTTTAAAATTGCTTCTTCAGGTTCAATTCCATTACTTATAAACCCACATCTGACTAATCTGAAAGTAGAGAATTGTGCTAGATTTAAAAAAAAATCAATGCTAAATCATTTCATATTCTATAGCTATACATACAAAATAAATACACTAGTGCAGAATGGAACACATAGCCAGGTAATTTGACTTTTAATTATTACAAAAGTAATATCTATAAGGAAAAAATGTTTTCTCACTACTCCTACTTTCACACATGAACATGAGCAACTAGGAATTTACATTGTGCTGTTGTCTATATGAGTGACTCAGCTCTGCAGCCTCCATTTTTCATCTCAACACAGTGGAGTAGTAGAATTTGTTATCAGAACTTGCTGACAATAACAAGTATCTAATGATATTTTGGTGGCCTCAGCAAAGTACCTTCCACCACTAACATACTGAATACTTATCCTATACATGGCTTTTATTGTCTTTATACCCCCACTGGAATATAAGCTCTCCATTAGCAGTACTGGGGTTTGAACTCAGGGCCTTGCACTTGCTAGACAAGCACTTTACCACCTGAGCCATGCCACCAAGCCCAAAATTGCATCTGTATACTAACAACACACAGTTAGAAAATAAAATCTATCAAAAAAATCAATATCATTTATAATGGAACAAAATATTCAGAATTTTGGCATACATGCAAGAAAATGCCTGCTAGAGTAGTATGCTAAAAATTATAAACCATTGCTGATTTAAAGTGTATGAATAAATGGAGAGGTATGCTTTCCCCTTGATAAGAAAAATGAATATTAAAATACAGATTGTCCCCATACTGATGTAAAATACAATGAAATTTCAATGTAAATATTGGCATCTTTCATAGAAATAAATAACCTTTTTAAAGACTTATATTGGAAACACAATGGACCTACAACAATGAAAATGACATCGTAAAGGTCAAAATCATAGGGTACTGTGTAATTTCAAAACTTACCAGAAACCTACATGCATCAAAACACAGTGCTACTGACAAAAAAAAAAGATACAAAAAACAGATGCAAGAAGCAATGAATCTAGATAATTTCCACAGATACTCTTCAAATATCTATTCTTTATCACCCACAATGAAATTCCATAAAGAATGGAGAGTATTATTAAAAGTGTGTTTAGAAAAACTGGATGTCCATACAGAAAAACAGAGAAAAAAATTTTTCAAACTTATGCCATTCCCCAAATAAATAACATTTAATTAAAATTGATGATGTGCCTATATGTAAACACTAATGTTGTGCACTTCAGGTAGAAGATAGGGAGCTTGTCAGTTCCTTGCTTGTGTGCTTGAGTGTTTACAGATTTAGCATAGGTGATGTTTGTTAGATAAACATAAGTTGGTGAATGAGTAAAGAAAATGAATTGATAAATTTGAGTGAATCAAAAGTGTGTCATATTCAAAATATGTCATTATGAAAATGGAAAGCAAACCACTCACCAGGAGAATCTATTTGCAAAACAGGTACCAAACAAAGAATTTTATCAGAACATGTAAAGCCACCCACAATTCAGTAATAGGAATTGAAACAATGAAAATTTAATGTTAGGCAAAAACACTTCAGAATGTATATGTGGGTGTTAATTGAAAGATTAAAAAGGGTTGGGCATAATTAATCATCAGATAAGTGTCCATTTTGTAGAATGATGCAAACAAAATGACTAAAGCCCCAAGTGTTAGGATAAATATGAAATAATTGAAGCATTTATGTATTACTAGTTAAAAAATGATACTCATTATGAGCCTTGCAAAATACTTGAACAGTTTCTTATAAAATTTATCTGAGATCTTATGACCCACCAATTCTTGCAGTTTAAAAAAATTAAAATGTATCTCTGCACAAATACTTCTACAATATGTTCATAAGAATTGCATTCATACTGGGCACCAGTGGCTCATGCCTGTAATCCTAGCCCCACAGGAGGCAGAGATCAGAAGGATCACAGTTTGTGGCCAGCCCAGGCAAATAGTTCACCAGCTCCCATCTCGAAAATACCCAACACAAAGAACAGCTGGTGGAAATTGCTCAAGTGATAGAGTGCCTGTCTAGTAAGCATGAGACCCAGAGTTCAAATGCCAGTAGCTTGAAAAAAAAAGAAATAAAAAAAGAATTCCACCCATAATAGCCAAAGTCCAGAAAATAAAACCCAATGTTCACCAAAAGGTAAAGGGACAAGTGAACATGCAATGAAAATCTCTCACTGGTAGAATGAAAGGAACTAAATACTAACAACAAAATGACAATCCTCAAATGTACTCCTTGACAAAGGACAGACACATTATATTCATACTTAAACTTTCATTAAATAAATTCTGGAAAAAAATCTAATCCATACTTGAGAGGGAAAAAGTCTGTTGGTGTGCAAATATTGTAAGCTTTGTTAAAAACAGATCAAAATTTTCATTGTTTTAAAAGGTAAAATTTAAGCTGGGTGGGGTGATGCACACCTGTACCTGCAGTCCTATCAATATGGGAGGATTGCCTGATGGCAGGAGTGCAGAACCAGCCTGAGCAACATAGCAAGGCAAGACCTTGTCTCAAAAAAAAAAAAAAAGATATAATATACTACATGTAAAAAAATTATACATACCTAAATAAAATTAACACTCTACCATTCTCCAAATGCAGAAAGATACTTGCTTGCACTGTGTCCTATGAGTGTCCATAGACATGAGGCCACAGCTATAAATAAGTATACATGTTCACACTATACATACACTGCTCTATGTATACCTATAAGCACAAATACATATCTATTTTTATGTTAAAATGGCCTTAAAGTATTCATGTTGTATTTTCATTAGTCAGTCTCTCCTATTTCATGGCTGATATGGAAGCTGAATATGAGATAAAAGTTATGTTCTTGTAGAGTGAAATATTTAAACTTCTGTTTCAAAGGCAGCATTTTTATCTTCTCTAAATAAACAGCTTCGTGACAGATGTCACCTTTCTTACAGCTGTTTTCTTTATCATTTTGAATGTGATTATTTTGGGGGTTTGTTTTTCTGTTTTTACTGCTAGGGAAATCTCTACAGAAATTAATTAGAATCCTTCAGTTTAAAAATATTGCCATTATTCTAACAATGAATGATTTTGATGCATGTGATTTCAAAGAAGTGAATGGAATAATGAGATCTTCAGATGCTGAGCCAACACATACAAAAAATAAGTCTTTCAAAGGCACAAATGCAAGAATTTTCACTTTCACAGACCTTAACTCTGGTTCCTTGAGTCAGAGCTGAGCTAGTCACTTTCATTCATATGTTGACTGGGAAACTGCAGAGAAGTGTCTGATGCACAGTTCCTATCTTCTTTTGGGATCACAACTGGGATCCCACCTGGTGTGGTGCCATCAGAAATCTGCCAGGTATGCAGTCAGCTCACTGAAGTCCTCCATAAAACCAACCCAGGGCACACACAGAGCCAAGGACAGAGGCCTGGACATTGCCTCACCCTTGCCTTTCTCCACACTAATGGTTAAAATGTTTCAATCACCTGCATAGCTGGGCAAGTCACTAAATATGTAAAACTATGAAAAACTTCTTTTTAACACAACACACCATCCCTGTTGGTACAGACTGAATGTGTTTGTCATTTCTAGGTTCACATTTTATCCTAATCTCCAATATGATGGTTTTATGACATAGAGACTTTGGAGGTGATTAAGTCATAAAACTGGAGTGAACACACACTGGTATACCCATGCATCCCTCTTGAAAAGCAGAAATACAGATTGACAGTAAATCAGGATACTTGGAAATTTCACTGATTTTGGTGTCTAAGACACACAGACTAAGGGAAAGAGTTGGCAGCCAGTGAGACAATCACTTAGAGGCTGGGAAGTAAACAAGGAAAAGGCAAAGCTCAACTCCAATGGTGTCTTGTAATTGACTCCAAACCTTGAAGAACCAAATGTATGGAGCTGGACCTTCTCAACACTGTTCTTTTTAACTTCATGTGAGAACCACAGTTTACAGTGTCCTATAGAGACAAATAGTCAGGGGCTGAGGAGCACAGAAGGAATCCTGAGTACAATGATACAGATAAATGAGTTCCTGATTGTTCCAAAATGAATCACCACATGGTGTTTTAAAGCAACAGAGACACCCCACCTCATGGTCTCCATAGCTCAGGAGTCTGTGCCAGCCTCAGCTGGGGTCAGCTCCTCCTTTAGGGCCATAACAAATCAAGAGGTTGGTTGGAGTGACTGTCTCTGGCTTTGAGACTTAGATATTCTTCAAAGCATGCTAGCTGTTGGTAGACTTCATTTCCTTGAAGCTATCCTACTGACATCTCATTTTTAGTCTTCAGGCCTCCCCAGGACTGTCCACTGCCTAGAGACTGTCTTGGGTCCTCCCCACATAGGAACCTCTGTTGTCAGCAGGAGAATCTGTCTTCTTTTAGATCTCTCCAGACTATTTATGGGTCATCTTGAGTAGGTCAGACCAATAATCTTCTTTTTCATTAAAGTTGACTAACTAGGCACATTAATCACATCTGCAAAATCCCTCCTGCCAAATATCATGGTGCAAGCATAGTGATATCCCATGTTCTTCAAAATCCTCCTTACACCTGGTGAGAAAGCTAGAGGGGCTTTTGCACCAGCAGATAGTTGCTTTGGAGAACATCTCAGAACTCTTCCTGTATATCAGGGAAGGAAGGAGGAGGAGCTCTGGGCTCTGGGACAGAAGGAATCCTCAGTACAAAGCTGGAGACAAAAGGAGTTCATGTTTTATTGTTTTGGGAGGGGCATGGAAATGCCAAACTGCCTGGATTTTTCAGGGAAGATATCATCTTCCTTGTGTCAAAGAACCTGACAAAGGAGACAGAAAATCTCTTTTAAATTCATTAATGTGCTGCACATGAATGCCTGCTGTGCACCCCGAGGACAGCTGATATCCTCCTGAGAATCAGTCTGAGCATCCATAGCCTTCAAAATCAATTGCAAACTCTTTAGTGAATCACTTGTGCATCCATTTGCTCTTCTTTTGAATTTATTTATCTTCTTTGATTATTGGATTCTTTTATTTCTTTACTTTTTGTGGTCCTGGGGCTTGAACTCGGGGCCTTATACTCACCCTGCAGGTGCTCTATCACTTAAGCCATGACCCCAGTTCTTATTGCACTGCTCCTACCCAACCTGGACTATGATCCTCCCATTTGTGCCTCCCCTCATAGACGGGAAGACAAGTATGTGCCACAATGCCCACGTATTTCCATTGAGATGGGGATCTTGCCAACCACTATTTCCAGCTATTGGTTGAGACAAGGTCTTGTTAACTTTTATCTCTCCTGGCCTTGAACCACAGTCCTCCCAATCTTCACCTCCTAAGTAGCTGGGATTGCAGGCTCTAGCTTCACCACCCAGCTGATTATTGATTCTTTTTTTTATTGATTATTGATTCTTTGGTAGTACATAACTAATTAGAGGATAAGAACTAAAAAACTAGAATAAAATATGTGATGAAAAATAGAGGGGAAAAGCCAGCTACTGATGGCTCATGTCTATAGTTCTAGCTACTCAGGAGGCTGAGTCAGGAGGATTGCAGTTCTAGGCCAGCCTGAGCATAAAAGTTTGCTGGTAAGACGCTCTATCTCAATGGAAAAAACCTGAGCATGATAATGGACACCTGTCATCCTAGCTATGGCAGGAAGCCTAAAATAGGAAGACCATGAGTCAGGCTTGTCTGGGCATAAGCAAGACCTACTTCCAAAATAACCAGAACAATAAATGCTGGAAGTGTTGCTCAGGAGGTAGAGCACCTGCCTAGCAAACCCTGAGTTCAAACACCTGACCCCACAATAAAGGGCTAAAACCCAGAAATTATTAGGAAAAATTACTCCCAAATTTAGCACCAGTAAGGTTGTAACAATCAGGTAGTGATGTAACAGTTAGTTATATAACAATGCATTCACATATATGCAGTCTTGCTGAAGATAATTTGCATATATAATTTTCTGGAAATAAAAATAAGTGCTGTAAAACTTCTAAATTACAATTAAAGATCTATGAAACTTAAGAATTTAGAATTGGGAAATCAGTTAAAAATAAATGGAAAACAACTGACAGTAACAAAAACACCTAAACATAACTCATGTGTTTCAAGTCTTACTTAATGTGTAAAATGAAATGTATAGAATGTTGTGAAAAAAGACACACCTAAAATAATTTGGGAAACATGACTGCCATAGTGTGGCTCTTGGATGTTCCCAGAGGCCATATATGAAAGGCTTGGTCCCCAGCCTGTTGTTGTATGGGGAGGTGGTATAGCCTTTAGGAGGTAGCACCTGAAGGAAGTTATGTCATTAGGGACCCTAAACACTTCTTGTCTCTCTCATTTGGCCTCTGTGCTGTCATGAGATAAACAGCTTTGCTCTACCATGTGCTCTGAATCTTCTGAAATTATGAACTAATATAAACCTTTCTGAGTTAATCATCTCAGGTATTTTGTCATACTAACAGAAAAGTAATACAACAACCATTCTCTTCCTCCCCTTAGAAGTCATCTTGGTATATGTAAGGTTTAGGAAATTCTGGGGAAAAAATCCAATTGCTCATCAAGAAAATTCTACACCCTTTGGGTAACTGGCAGATTTTCCTGTTCTAAACAAGATAAAAAAAATTTCTGATTTGAAAAGTTAAATTTAATAAATAAATTGGCTCATTATTTATGTTACATATTGAACATGTGGGGTTTATAGTCTCTGGAGAAAGGCAGATTAATGATGATAACATCATTATGACTTTCATAATATGATGA
Organism: Castor canadensis; assembly: GCF_047511655.1. Lineage (NCBI taxonomy): Eukaryota > Metazoa > Chordata > Mammalia > Rodentia > Castoridae > Castor > Castor canadensis. The sequence goes on from NC_133388.1 coordinate 110,835,239, forward strand.
CTGAGAGAAGGGCAGGATGGTGGCATTTTAGTTTTACAGGTAGAAACCACTACAGTGTTCACATTCAGAGACACTCACAAGTGTATGCTAGGAAGTGCTGGCATTAGGAGCAAAGAAGAAATTGTACCATGCCCAGCACTGCCTTGAGTTGCTGGTTCTGCCATGCCAGTGCTGTTTCCTGGCTTGGCAGGCTTATACACTTTTTTGTAATCTCTGATGTGGTACAACCATGACAACCTGGAGTAGAAACAGGAGACCCAATTTTTGAAAACTTGACATACCTAAGAAGAGAAGAAATGTATTAGAACAACAGGGAAATACCAATATTTATGAAGTATCTGGTGTGGGACACATTTTTTCTGCACTAATAATATGATTCTTTTTTAGAAGAAGGATTAAAATATACCATGAGTAAAATGGAGTTATTTCTATTTATCACAACTAGGATGTAAGTATTTGCTCTATAGACATCAAAATGAAAATATATCAAAATAAAAAAGAGAAATATTTATTTTGCATATCTTATTTAGCTTTAATTTCATTGAACTAAATTTTTTTTTATGCAGATAACATTGGTGAAAGATTCTTTAGTACTTTATTTTGAAGTCAAGATTACAGGAAAACATATGAACATGTTTTTTGAGATTATTAAACACAGCAAACTAAAGTTGCAATTGTAGAGGACATGCAAAGACATCAAATAGAAATAACAACATAATTTCTTTTTTTTCTTTTATTATTCATATGTGCATACAAGGCTTGGGTCAAGGCTTTATATCTGGGTCCTCTATTTTGTTCCACTGGTCTTCATGTCTGTTTTTGTGCCAGTACCATGCTGTTTTTATTGCTACTGCTTTGTAATATAGTTTGAAGTCAGGTATTGTGATACCTCCTGCATTATTCTTTTGACTGAGTATTGCCTTGGCTATTCGTGGCTTCCTGTGTTTCCATATAAATTTCACGGTAGATTTTTCGATTTCTTTATTGAATATCATTGGAATTTTGATGGGAATTGCATTAAACATGTAGATTACTTTAGGGAGTAATGACATTTTTACTATGTTGATTCTACCAATCCATGAGCATGGGAGATCTTTCCACTTTCTATATTCTTCCTCAATCTCTTTCTTCAGAAGTGTATAGTTTTCCTTGTAGAGGTCGTTCACATCTTTTGTTAGGTTTACACCTAGGTATTTGATTTTTTTTTGAGGCTATTGTAAATGGAATTGTTTTCATACATTCTTTTTCAGTTGGCTCACTGTTAGTGTATAGAAATGCTAATGATTTTTCTATGTTGCTTTTATATCCTGATACCTTGCTATAGTTATTGATGATGTCTAGAAGCTTCTGAGTAGAGTTTTTTGGGTCTTTAACGTGTAGGATCATGTCGTCTGCAAATAGGGATATTTTGACAGTTTCTTTACCTATTTGTATTCCTTTTATTCCTTCTTCTTGCCTAATTGCTCTGGCTAGGAATTCCAGTTCTATGTTGAATAGGAGTGGAGATAGTGGGCATCCTTGTCTGGCTCCTGATTTTAGAGGGAATGGTTTCAGTTTTTCTCCATTAAGTATAATGCTGGCTGTAGGTTTGTCATATATAGCTTTTATAATGTTGAGGTACTTTCCTTCTATTCCTAGTTTGCTTAGAGCTTTTATCATGAAATGGTGTTGGATCTTATCAAAGGCTTTTTCTGCATCTATTGAGATGATCAACTGGTTTTGTCTTTGCTTTTGTTAATGTGGTTTATTACGTTTATTGATTTTCGTATGTTGAACCACTCCTGCATCCCTGGGATGAAGCCTACTTGGTCGTGGTGAATAATCTTTTTGATGTGTTGTTGAATTCGGTTTGCCATTATTTTGTTGAGGATTTTTGTGTCAATGTTCATTAAGGAGATTGCCCATAGCTCTCCTTTTGGAGGTGTCTTTGCCTGGTTTTGGGATAAGTGTAATACTGGCTTCATAAAATGTGTTTGGCAGTTTTCCTTCCCTTTCTATTTCGTGTAACAGTTTAAGGAGGGTTGGTATCAGTTCTTCTTTAAAGGTCTGATAGAATTCAGCAGAGAATCCATCAGGTCCTGGACTTTTCTTTTTGGGGAGACTCTTGATTGCTACTTCAATTTCATTTTGTGTTATAGATCTATTCAGGTGATTAATTTCCTCTTGGTTCAGTTTTGGATGATCATATGTATCTAGAAATCTGTCCATTTCTTTTAGATTTTTGAATTTATTCGAATATAGGTTCTTGAAGTAGTCTCTGATGATTTCCTGGACTTCCATGGTGTTTGTTGTTATCTCCCCTTTTGCATTCTTGATTCTACTAATTTGGAATTTTTCTCTCCTCATTTTAGTCAGGTTTGCCAGGGGTCTATCGATCTTGTTTATTTTTTCAAAGAACCAACTTTTTGCTTCATTTATTCTTTGTATGGTTTTTTTGGTTTCTATTTCATTGATTTCAGCTCTTATCTTTATTATTTCTCTCCTATTTGTTTTGGGATTTGCTTGTTCTTGTTTTTCTAGGAGTTTGAGATGTATCATTCGGTCATTGATTTGGGATCTTTCAGTCTTTTTAATATATGCACTCATGGCTATAAACTTTCCTCTCAGAACTGCCTTAGCTGTGTCCCATAGGTTCTGGTAGGTTGTGTTTTCATTTTCACTGACTTCCAGGAACTTTTTAATTTCCTCTTTTATTTCATCGATGATCCATTCTTCATTAAGTAATGAGTTATTTAGTTTCCAGCTGTTTGCATATTTTTTGTCTGTACTTTTGTTTTTGAGTCCTACTTTTACTGCATTGTGATCAGATAGTATGCATGGTATAATTTCTGTTTTCTTATATTTGCTGAGACTTGCTTTGTGCCCTAGGATATGATCTATTTTGGAGAAGGTTCCATGGGCTGCTGAGAAGAATGTATATTGCATAGAAGTTGGATGAAATGTTCTATAGACATCAACTAGGTCCATTTGATCTATTGCATATTTTAGATCTTGGATTTCTGTATTGATTTTTTGTTTGGATGACCTATCTGTTGATGAAAATGGGGTGTTAAAGTCTCCCACAAACACTGTGTTGGCATTTATATATGCTTTTAGGTCTTTCAGGGTATGTTTGATGAAATTGGGTGCATTGACCTTGGGTGCCTACAGGTTGATAATTATTATTTCCTTTTGGTCTATTTCCCCTTTTATTAGTATGGAATGTCCTTCTTTATCTTGTTTGATCAATGTAGGTTTGAAGTCTACTTTGTCAGAGATAAGTATTGCTACTCCTGCCTGTTTTCGGGGGCCACTGGCTTGGTAAATTCTTCTTCAAGCCTTTCATCCTTAGCCTATGCTTATTTCTGTAGGTGAGATGGGTCTCCTGTAAGCCACAAATTATTGGATCTTCCTTTTTAATCCATTTGTCATGTGGTGCCCTTTGATGGGTGAATTAAGTCCGTTAACATTAAGTGTTAGTATGGATAGGTATGTGGTGATTCCTGTCATTTACTTGTCTTAGTTGTTTGAAGGTTTGATTGTGTGTACCTAAGTTGAGGTTACTCTCTACTGTCTTGCTTTTTCTTTTCCTGTGGTTTGGTGCTGCCGTCTTTTCATGGTTAAGTTGGGTTTCATTTTCTGTGTGCAGAATCCCTTGAAGAATCCTTTGCAGTGGTGGCTTTGTGGTCACATATTGTTTTAGTTTCTGCTTATCATGGATGACTTTTATTGCTCCATATATTTTGAATGATAGTTTTGCTGGGTAGAGTATCCTGGGGTTGAAGTTATTTTCATTCAGTGCCCAGAATACCTCACCCCACGCTCTTCTTGCTTTTAATGTTTCTGTTGAGAAGTCTGCTGTGATTTTGATGGGTTTACCTTTGTATGTTACTTGTTTTTTCTCTCTTACAGCCTTCAATATTCTTTCCTTAGTTTCTGAACTTGTTGTTTTAATGATGATATGTTGTGGGGTAGTTCTATTTTGATCTGGTCTGTTTGATGTCCTGGAGGCCTCTTGCATTTGTATGGGTATATCTTTCTCTAGATTTGGGAAATTTTCCATTATTATTTTGTTAAATATATTACGCATTCCCTTCGCTTGCACCTCTTCTCCTTCTTCAATCCCCATGATTCTCAAGTTTGGTCTTTTGATGGAGTTAGTGAGTTCTTGCATTTTCTTTTCACAGGTCTTGAGTTGTTTAATTAATAGTTCTTCAGTTTTTCCTTTAATTACCATTCCATCTTCAAGTTCTGAGATCTGTCTTCTGTTTGTTCTATTCTTCTGGATTGGCCTTCTGTTTTGTTTTGCAGTTCTGTTTCGTTCTTTTTTCTGAGGTTTTCCATATCCTGGCTTTTTTCCTCTTTAATGTTGTCTATTTTTGTCCTGAGTTCATTTATCTGTTTATTCATCATGTTCTCTCTTTCACTTTGGTGTTTATACAGTGCTTCTATTGTTTCCTTTATTTCTTCTTTTGCTTTTTCAAATTCTCTATTTTTGTTGTCTTGGAATTTCTTGAGTATCTCCTGTACATTTTGGCTGACCCTATCCAGTATCATCTCTATAAAATTCTCATTGAGTACCTGTAGTATATCTTCTTTTAAATTATTCTTGTGGGCTTCATTGGGTCCTTTGGCATAGTTTATCTTCATTTTGTTGGAGTCTGAATCTGAGTACCTGTTTTCTTCATTCCCCTCTGGTTCCTGTACTAATTTTTTGCTGTGGGGAAACTAGTTTCCCTGTTTTTTCTGTCTTCCTGTCATTGCCTTTGGTGTTGTTACTGTCCCTGTACTGTGTGCAATTAAGTATTTTCTAGCTTGTAATAATAACAATGGTAATATTTAGAATGGAAGGGTGATCTGAGATGGAAAGCAAGAAGTTAAAGAAATGGGAAAAACAAATACACAGACTGGAGGGAGAAAACAGAACAAGGTGTCAGACAAGAATATTTCAAAGGTATAAACAGGGAGCTTTAGTGTACTTATCAACAGTAAGCTGAACAGACATTAGAGAGACAGAAAGAGGATTGAAAATCAAAGTTAAAAAAATAAAGGTAAGAATAAAAATTAAAAAATAAGTAAATGAAAGAAAAATCTATTTATAAAAGTGTATTAAAATAAAATGAAAAAATAGAAAATTTTAAAAAACCAAAAAACCTCCAAGTTCAAATGCAGTGACGTCTCAGTCTCCAATCCTGGAAATGGTGCCTCAGATGTTGTTCTGTAGTTGTCTCATCAAAGGGTACACATAAAGAAGAACAAAACTACACACACACTCACAAGAAAACCCCCACCAAGTGTCCCAAGTTCAAATGCAATACAGTTTCAGTAAGTTTTTCAGCTTGCAGTTGTAATTCGCTTCTTCTCTCATCAAAGGTAGGGAGACAAAGAAAAAAAAAAGAGTCTGGAGACAGTTATGAGAATGGTATCTGTAACTGTTGCTTGCCTGCCTGCTCCTGTCAGCCTGCTGTTGCTGGAGGCATTATTTATTCTGATCTCTGGGGTGAGCTTAGCACTCACCTGGCCCTGCAGGCTTTGTTTGCTCAGATTTCTCCTGTGAGTGAGCCTCTGCTACAAGCTTTCCCCTTTCCAAGCACTGGGAAAGGTGACACTGCACCTGCATTCTCAGGCCTGCATGTTTATTTACAGTTCATGTGGGAAGTGGGACTTCCCCCCTCTCCTGTGCAGTTCTCCTCCCACCTCCACTTTCACAAGCTTTCCTGCTCCTGATTACTGGGTGGTGCTGCTGCTCCTGCCAGCCACCATGTTTGTTTACAGCTCACATGGGAAGTGGGTCTTCCCTCCTCTCCTGTGGAGTTTTCCTCCCTCCGCCACTCTCACAAGCTTTCCTGCTCCTGGTTGCTGGGCACGCACTCCCACTCCTGCCAGAGGCTCTTTGGCCTGCCCTGTTTGTTTATTTACAGTCCCGGGAAGGATTCCCTTCCCCCAATCTTCAGTTCTTAGTGCACCCCACCCTCTTTCCTGTGTGTCTTATTTGTTCTTATTGCTTATTACTCAGTTTCTCTTTTTTCCCTGGGTGGAGGTCAGTCTGTCCAGGGGGCTATACTGCTCTGGCCCAGGCTTGTCTGTGATAGTACTGCCATACCACAAAGCTCACCTGGTCCGCATCTTCCCAAGCTGCCTGGGGTGCCGGAGACTGGCAGCCAAGGAGCTCTCCTGATTTCTCCGTTTAATGTGAAGTGGAGATTCTCTGCTCCAGTTAGAGGTGTGGAGGGGTCAAAGTTATGCCTCTTCTCAGTGATTATGCCTGCAAATTGTGTCTCCAGCATCTCTCCAAGATTTCACTATAGGAGGCTCACTTTCTGCTTCCTCCCTGTAGCCACCATCTTGAAATCCTCACAACATAATTTCATGATTTGACTTTTTTTCTTTTTTTTAGTGGTACTGGGGTTTGAACTCAAGGCATCACACTTGCTAGGCAGGGCTATACCACTTGAGTCAGTCTGTGAGCATAATTTGACTCTTACTACTTGAGATACATGTGTTTTATCTTTTCTAAGGATTTTTAGTTTCTTGAGTTTTGACTTTTGTGTCACTGGATATGTTTTTGTGCAAATATGCATATGTATGTGTGAGTACTTCCTATGTAAATCCAGTATTACATTAAATCCATAGCTGTTGTTCAAAACATTTTTTGTCTCAGTTGAAAACACAAATTATAACAATTTATGGCATAATAGACTAACAAAACAAAACTTACATTCATATAATTGGGAAAAATGAACATTGGGTTCATTTATCATTATTGCATGTGGTTTGTGTGATACTGTCTTACAGGTGGGCTTATTAGTTGAGACTGAGAGACCTTGAATAATTAAAATAAATTTCTATTTCATTTTCCCTACACAATTCTACAGTGCTGGACTTAGAATTCTTGAAAACACAGAGGAATTTGACATATAATTGGAAGTGGTTTCAGACAACAGCATCTGCTCCCATTGTTTCCAGAGTAGTTTCAAAGGTACAAGACATTGAGCATTCTGCACTGGAGAGGGAGTATTGCTCTAGCACAGATTGCTTTCTTATTTTGAGAAGGAATTTAGATGTGACACCAACTCTGACCTAACCATCATCTAAATCAGAACATGTACTCTTCTCATGTTTCTCTTAGTCCCTTTTTAAAATTTATTTCCCTGGTATTTTTTTTCTTTCAAAATATATTAGTCTAAACTGTTCTCAGTACTTGTAGTGACTGACTGCCCTGAGTGTGATGTAGGTTAGATGCAGGCATTGAAGATCAATAAAACATATTTGAAAATAGTGATAACTTTATGAAATTTCCTGATTGAAGAGGACTCACAAATACAGCAAATAAAACAAAGCAGTCATTTATTTTCATCACTGATACATTCATTTTTCTCTCTCTGATGCTCAGAAATCTTTGCTCTTTTTTGGATCTAATTTTCTGTAAAAATGGAGATAATTTTCTGGTTATTTTTAGAGCATGATCCACCTCATAATAATAGGCATCACAAAGTCCAGCACTTCTTCCCTGAATACCTGTGCTCTTCTCAGGGTTTTGTGTGTTAACTTACTTAGACCTACAAGACAGCATTATTATTATTACCTCATCCAAGGTGAGGAAACAAAGGCCCATGACAGTGAAGAAGCTGCTCCCATTCTCCAGCCAGGAATAGATGCAGAGGGGCATGAGAACAGCCAATGTCTTCAGGTCCTGTACTCAGAATTCCCATGCTGTGCACTGGTGATTAATCAATTATTTTGTACATTATAAAATTTATGCTGTTATCTCAATAAAATTATAATATGCATTTGTTATATTTCTATGATACTCTACTGGAGAAAGAAATGACATCCTCCAAACTCACTCTTTTAATTCCCATTAAAGCCACATTTTAAATTAGTCATATTAATGTCTCAAAATTTATGAAGTGATACATATTTTATCTGTATTTTTTATTGGAAACTTTTTCTGTCAAATAGTTACTCTATTTTAACTACCATTTTACCTTGTTATTTCCTTTTACATATTTATTTTCCAAAAATAGATACTGTTAATAATTATTTAATTTCAGTAAGTGTGTATTACTATAAAAAAGACCTGTAACCTTTATGATGATTTTATGGTCCATGTTGATTTTCTTTAGAACCTGACAATAAGCACAGATGGTGTGCTTACTATTACAAACTAGCAATCTTCTGAGCTAGACAGTCTTGGAAAAGGGGAGATGGAGAAAGGAAAAGAGAAGATGGGGGGAGAGAGAAAAAGAGAGAGAGAGAGAAAGGAAAGAAGGAAGGAAAGAAGGAAACAAAAAACTAACAATTTCAGAACATTGTATATGAATATTTCCTTTCTTGAACTGTGAAATAAAAGTGGAAAATGTTTAGTGGATATTTAAACTACTGATGGAGGTGATGGAGGAGAATAAATTAATCAGCAATATATTGAATCCAGTTTCCTGTTTCCCCATTGGCCACTGATTTTAAAGAAAAAACAGGGCTTGGGTTGTAGCATGGGTGTGGAGCACTAGCTAACAATCTCAAGGCTCTGGTTGAAGCTCAGACTGCTCCCCCTCAATAGTTATATTCCAAGTTCCTTGTTTAAGGATAAACAGTTGTACTTTTTGTAAATTGGTACTTTTTCCTCTTAAATGTGACATGAAATAATTGTAATGCTAGTGTACTGGTAATTAACAGGGAGGGGAAGAATTTCATGTGGCTCCTCTGAGGTCTTGTTAGGGTTTCAGGAGGGCTTACACAGGGCTTTCATGAACATTTAACAATATGGAAACTCAATTTGTCATTATTTTTTTCTTTTTTGCAACATAAGAAAGAAAAAACACCAGCTAGACTGTCTATTGTGAAAGTGGTCAGTGGCTGAAATGTACATAGAACAGTGCCTTAATGCTTTGATGAATTTCCTAGACATAAAGGATTTTTGGTTTAATTTGAATTGCAACAACATTTTCCTGGGTAATTTTTCCCATTTTATTTACTCAATATAAACTTCCTTGCCTGGTCTTATGTTATTTGAACAGATATATCCCTAAGGACAGTATTGTAGTACAGGTATAGTACCTACCAAGTATTACATAATTGAGTTTGTACATGACATTTTTACTACTTTTGTGGCAGAATGGAGTTTCATTATGCATAACCTGTAAATATTACAATTAATGGTGAATCCAGTAATAAAAAATCTATTTCTTGAACTAAAACTGGACCTTATCAGAAAGAAGTATTCTTAGAGGTGGCAGTTGTAGCCTGACCACCTCCTTACCTTCACTGATGGTAGTGGGGCCAGTCCATCCCCCTAAGGACTGGGAACAGCATTTGAGGACCCAGTACCATAATATGGTAAAGCAACCTAATCATGACAGTTCCCTAAAAGAAAGACAGCATGACTTGAAGCCAAAATTTTCAGAGACAAAATGAAAACATTGTTTGGTTAGCTCATCTAAAAGTGAGAGTGAGACTAAAAGAAGAGGTAAACCCCAAATGCTGCATAACAAGAAGCAGACTGATGGGGGTGAATATTAGTATGGGTTGAGACTGTCCATCATGTGAACTAATGTGGAACTTTATTTTCTGAGTCAGCCTAGGAAATTCTTCTAGTTAACTCAGGATTCTTAGCATTGATTCTGAGGCTTTTTAGCTGTCTGAGATATTCTATTCTGAGATCTCTGTGCTGATATTTCTAGTAATAGTGTTGAATTTACTGATGCATGCAAGTAGCAGGTCACTGGGAAACCCAGTGAGCAAAATGAATTCTGCAGCATCTATCATATAACAGCTGTATTTATGATAATAGTAAAACCAGAAAAAATGACAGCAGTAACATTTATGGAATATGTGCTAAGAATACTTACATTCTTTTAATTTTTCTAATATTCGTAATAGACAGTTTTACTACTATTGGTATACGAATAGGGGAGATATTATTGAAATTTATGAAAATTGTGTAACTGACTCAAGGTCACACAATTTATTAGAGGTGTCTGACTATTGACATAAGCCTGTTACTCCAACTCTATAATTATCAGATACGTTTCCTTTTAGATGTTGAGAATGGTCATTGTTAGAGCTCCCCAAGTCCTGCCTCATAGTAGCCACTCAATCATAGAATGAATGCGTCAATGAAGAATCATTACTTGTTTTCCTTGTTCTAAACAAGTAACTTCCACTGCATTTGTCCCTCCTCCCTTACTAATATTTCAATAAAGATGCTAAAAGTAGTTGTTTGTTGTCAGATGCACATTACTTATTAAATAAAGGGAGTGTGTGGGCATTTGGGAACTAAGAACAACATACCATAAATGTGGAGGGGTTGCAAAAGGAGACAGAGCTGTCTACAGGGAAGCCTCCCTCCAGAGCACAATACAGAGCTGGCAGGTCCTGGATGTGACCTAAGGGCATCCTCTTCCCTGGCTTGTGCTCTAGGAAAACTCACAGTCCTTCCAGAAGAAGTTGGAAGCAAGCTTCTTGCATGTGAGCATGAGTAGAGGAGTCAAATCATGTCATCTATAGTGCAGCTGCAATCATGGCTAATGAAGGAGAGATGTGGGAACATTCGTGTTGCAAAAATCTTTACCAGATGCTTTCCTTGAAGATATAGTGTCAATCACTTCCTAAGCTCAAACAGGGTAATCAAACACTGGTATGTAGTTTAAGAAATAATTTTAAAAGGTGTGCATATATAAAACCTTGAAGAATTACATTGATGAGATAATGCTTGAATTTTTCCTCATTTTCATCTAACTATATAAATAAGCTTTTGTAAGTTTTAGTTAATTGCTGAACCACAAGGAAAACTCACAAGACAGCACAGAATGCTTATTTCTGACTGATAGGCAAAGCATGGAGCAAATTTTCATGTAAATATTCATATAGCTTTTTAATGTTAAAGAATATACTTGTTGCCAACTATGCTTTAACCAAATGTACTATTTCAGATATATAAAATGAGGTTAGTAATTTATTATTCACTGATATTGAATTAGCAATAAAACTCTCACATTGAAATATAATGAGTTTATTCTCAGACATTTGAAACTGAGGAAAAAAATATTTCATTTCTTCTTTGACTTTCTAAGTAATTATATTTAGAAACTATATGTTTCAATTTAGTTCTGTCCTTCTCCCAGGGACTCTTTGTGTCAGTCAAAGTACTGTGAACACAGTGGATGCTTAGTGAATCCTAGAATAAACAATTTAACAGATGTATGAAATGTTAAAAAATTACTTAGTTCAGTGACCAAAAATGCGTGAAACACAATTAAATGAATTTGAGTAAGGTGAGAGACATATTTCTGTTGTTTCAGTTGCCAAGTTCATGGTGTTCTTCCATTGCAGCTAAGATGACTAAGAGTGATAATAATGAAAACTTAGAGGACAGAATACGATTAAAGAACAGAAGACTTCAACCTGAGTTGTGACTTGAGAAGAAAGTAAACCAGCTCAAAAGAGAACAAGGAGGATTCTGGCAAACAAATGAAGCAACATTTTTAAGTATACTTGGAGAGGCTAAGTAGACTTAAATAGATAAAAGCAATGATTGAACTGAGCAAATCAAAGACTTCTAAAGAAGAAAATGCATTGAATCACTAAATAGAGTGAACAAGGCAAATACAATTTGAGTCTGGAAAATTTGCTTATTTCATATTGAAATGTGAACAAACTTTGAGTCAGTTGTGTTAGGTTGTAAATGAAGATATGGTCTTCCACAGGTATACATACATACATAGTATCAGCCCTCTCCAGCCCCATCTTCCCTCATGATTACAAGCAGCAGCTTGCCAACAGTCAACTTTTGGCCTCCTGTTCTTCTGTGTGTTACATATGCCAAATCTCATCCTGAATCAGTCTTTTCATGCCTTCTCTTTCTTCCTCTTTTGACTTGCTAATAGCAGTAAGACATACATACACACACATGCACACACACACACACACACACACACACACACACACACACCTTAGCAATGTTGCATCATGCAGTGTTTTGGCTGTAATTGCAACTGCATTCTCAGCGTTGCTCAGAAAATCATTCCATACCATTTAGAAAAGCTTCTTTGTTTTCCTTTTAAAAATAACCTTTTTAAAAGGTGCTTTTCTTAGGAAAGTATACAGGATTCTGAAACAAAGTTGACAGAGAATTAATAACAGTGGTAAGTACATGGTCTCCATAGTCACTACTGACCTAAAATGTGTCGAAGCCTGCAGGAACTACACAAAACCTCTTAGAAACTTCCAGAAAGCAAGTATGAAGGCAGCAGCACAGGGCACCTGTATGGCCCTTGCTTCTGATGATCATATCCTGACCCACACAGCAAGGACAATGAAAAACCTCACTCTTCCAAAAGAGGCTCAGATTTGTCCTGCTAGTGTCTGAGTTCAATGCACACACAGCTGTTGGTGTCCTCCTAGGTGCAGACAATCATACTGAGCCAACCTTGGAGGAGATGTCAAAGTCAAAGGACAGTGCAGAGGAGAATCTTCCGTAAAGGAGAAGGAAAAGAAAAGAGGATTTTAATGGAGGGCACACGTGAACAGGCTCCAGTGACCCCTGGCCTGTCTGGGGAACAAAGGTAAGGTAGAGAGTTTTTGGAGGAAAGCTCATTAGCACTTATGGAGTGACCAGGAGCTGGCACGCTCTTGTTATCAAATGCAGTGATTACTATATACTTGATGTACATAATCTCATGGTGATCATTGGCAACTTCAGATACATAAAGAATCAGATTATGAAGGCTATTTTTGTAGTTGGTTCAGTGAGGGTATCCCTGAAACAGACATCCAGGACCTGATGTGGCCTCTGAGTTCCATTTCAGGGGATGGAGCAGCAATGACTCCATCTTGGCAATGAATTTTCACAGGGGAAATGTGCCTTTCGCTAGGAGAATGAAGCATGTCCTTGAGTGCTTTTAGGGGTGAAACAGGAAAAGGCATGTGACAGACTCAGAATCCCCCTTGTGTGCACTGTAAACATAATGAGACTGAGAACTGGAGGATTTCTGTGGAAACCTCACTTTTTCTGTCATTAATTTAGCTATGACACTGGTCTAGATACTGCATGATTTTATAGAGACCCTTGTGCTCACAGAAAGCCTGAACACAGGCCAGGTAAACAACTATGGCACCCACCAAAATATTGAGAGAACTTTGTGTGAGTGACTCTGTGCTTCCTGAGATATGGGGATCTTTAGCATCCACGAGTGGGACTCTGATGCAGGCAATTCCCCCTTCCATGTCAAGCAAGTCTTTCCTGAGAAATGTGCCCCAACTGAGGGCATCAGTTCAGGAGGGTTGGCTTCTTTTACTCAGCCCAAACCTCCCCTTGGAGACCTTGAGCCTCAGCTAAGACCCCAAAGCTCTGATATGCATCTCAGAGGGAACAGCATACCTTTCATCCTCCTTCCTGTGCCAATGTGGAATTTGCCACTGTGCTGGAGCAAGAGTCTGAAGCCTTCACATTTCCTTCTCCAGCCTTGGGAGATAGCCAAAAACTTCATTGGTTTCTTGCCTGTAGCATTGATTACCCTGGGGTACAAATTCCCTGCTCAGAGGTGATCGAGACCCATAAGATAAGTACAGAGATGGAGACTGACATCATTCTGGCTCTTTCACAATGGTCACTTCAGCAGATCCTGGACCTTGACAAAAATGGGTTCTATTCCACGTTTTGAGCTGCTCTTGGCAAAAGAGTCACAAGTGTCACCTTCTTACCCTGACAAGCGTATTCTGTGTAAACACATGTAAGATATAATATACCATGAGTTCATAGCATGCTTGTAGCTCAAATTCAGAATGACAATGTCTTGTATAATCTTACATACCTCACATTGTTCCTTGTAGAAATTATGGTTCCCAAGGATTCTAACAGAAGTTTTCTTAATATCTCAACTTCATAAATCAAACAGAGAGTAAAAATGTCAATGCTACTATTAACAATATAATACTGTAAGGAATTATTATAATTATAGTTTCTATTCTATATATTCTAGTATTCAACCCACTCAAACTATCAAACAATGTGAAATAAAGAGAGGCACCATGAGTAATTTACTAATCAATGCACTTCAGCAGGTACCAGTATATATTAAATAAATCTGATAAAATTCTCTAATAAATTGCAAATAATTGGATTCCACATTTGTAAGGAAATTCACATTGGAAGAGTTAACTTTACACAAACATATGCTTTAAAAGACATAAGTGAATAAAGCAAAATAATGAAATTATCAAAAAACCCATTACTGTGGGTTAACATATTTCTTTAAGCCCTTCAAAATAATCATACAGAATAAAGTTACATGAATACATTTCCTAGTACAATTTTAAAATATTTTAGCCTAAAACACACCACTGTTAGTGGCAAATGCAGAAAGAAATATGAAAAAAATATTCTGAATATATAAACAAATGATTTAGATTTGTGTCTTGTACCATTTTAAGTTAATTAGAAGAGATCAGATAAGATGAATTGAGTAGTAGGCAAAAGTTATAAGCAGGCCATTCTCAAAGAATGGCTAGAACAATAATAATGAGTTGCTCAATTTAATTATACCAAATAATATTGGACACAAAATTGTAATGGGCTAACATTTGCTCCTATTTTTGACATAGATGAGCTCCTTAACAGTGTTAAGTGCTGATGATAAAGCAAATGTTAATTGGTCAGTCACTCTGAAGGATAATTTAAAAGAATAAAGTAAAACTGACATACCTTCTAACACCACAATTACAATTGTAGTAAACCCTTCTAGGGAAGTACACAAGAGCACAGGAATGTGAGGAGAATGTACAAAGCTACTTGTTGGAGCAATAAAGAAAATAACACAAATGTAAACAACTGACTAGTAAACATAGTAGGCAAATGAACAAAAAATGTAGTACATTCCTATGATGTAGCATCCGATGTGTAGCAAATGAGAACACACCAAACCACACATGTATAAACATTAAACATATGTATGTATGTGTTTACCTGTATATGTGTGTGAGTGTGTAAGCGTGAGTGTGTGGTAAAGCAAACATAAGAGTTTGCTAATTAAGTTTCATTTATTTGACTTGTTGAGCTTTAAATTTTCACACCCAACATTTGAACAAAAATGTATTGTACTATATTTATGTAGAAATATAATGCCATTTAAGTAGATATTAAAATACAAATAAATATCCTATGTTCTATGTCTGAAATGAAAGAGAATTCACATAAGGAAATGGTAAATCCCTAAGGCTAAAAATGCCTTGAGTGTGTCTTTTAACTCATACCTATTCAAATAAGGGACTTTATCACAGGTAAGAATAACAGATACATGCAAGTAAATTCAAGCTGCCTTTCCCACTGTAAAAACTTGGTTTTCCTTTCAGTTTATAAAAAGGATATGGTGAAGAGGAGGAGACAAGTTTGATGCATGTTTGAAGTTAAAATCTTGAAGTATTTTAGATATTAATGACATTAATAATTTGTAATTGTTTAAAATGTATGCATTCTAGCAATTCACTTTCAAGTGATTTGCTACAACAAAACAAAGATCAGATTTTACTTTTAGGGATGTATTCATTGAAAAAATATTAATATTCATGTTTGCTTCCCAGTAAGTAATAACTTATTAGTATAACCACTACATGAACATTTTACCTTTTTACAGATAAGAACAGTCTGTTTTGTCTTTTATGCTAGTAGTTACCAGTGATAGAGATTTTGCCTCATTTGTGTTGTTGAATATGACCCATACTAAAGTCCTAAGTGTATTGCCATCAACCCATCATCCTGCATCAGCACTGCTTACTCATTTTCCCACTGTTAAACTCACATATAAACATTGTTTCCATTATGAAACAGCAGGATTATGCTGCCACTTTTGGCCACCAGCACCCATCTCTCTTTTTTGGCCAAAAATCTCTCTCCTTCCAGATATATGTATGTATCTGGAAGTGTGAGCTATGAATATGTAATCCCTAGATTACATATAAGCTTTGACTCTGAGTATAATATTTAACTACATAAGTACCTTCCCTCTCCTCTCTGGTAAGATCTCACTGCATATTTAGGCTAGCTTTGAACTCATGTCCTCCTACCTCAACCTCTCTTGTGTTGCAATTGCAGGTATGTTCCACTATACCCCACTGACCCAAATGACTTCTGATGGTAAGTAAAGTGATAGAAGAGGAGATGCCACTCATGTTATTTTAGTGTTTAAAAAAATGGTTTTTTTTGACAAGAAGGTCAATAATTTACACGAATGTCTAATAATGCAATTCTGCAATGACTGGTATGAATATGGCCTCATGGTAGATCTTGTTAAGTCATCCCCTCCTTCAGTGAAATGTTTTATGTCTCCAGTAAATTCTAATTATCACACTACATTTTGCAATGTCAAATCATGCCATTGAACTGAAATGCTGCCTATAAAAGTCTATAATTTTTCTTACTTCCATATAATCTTGGACCCAAGTATCTTGGAGTGAGCTTTGAAATACACAGATCCATTGTAGTATCTCTATAACCAAGCACTGAAGGGAAAAATATCTTCAAAGAATTATTAAATATAGTATATGTGATATTACAAATACACTCTTATTGATGAATGTAACAATGAAAAGATGGATCTACACACTCATTCTCATTTTGTTCAAAACTGTTTTATTTGATTTTTCCTATTTTTATTTTTTCCACCTACCACTGTTGATTTAAAGAAAAAAAACTAAGTAGTATTATTGTTTGTTCATTCTTCCTCCTGTTCAAGATTGTTTAACACCTCTTTCACTAAATTTATTTCAATTCTCCACTCTACAGCTGTACTTTTTCAACTTATAACTGCAGCAAAGAAAACCTTATAACATTTTTCAGGCCTCAATTTTGTCACTCTGAAATTAATGAAACAAATGTTTCCCTGGGTTTCTTTTTATCTTTAGAAAAAATAGCCTAAAGCTAGTGAAGTTATATTTTAAAATATTGAGGTGTTTTCTGATAAAAAATTGTCAATTCAACTTCAATTTTAGAGAGGCTCTAAGGATACTTAAATAAATGTGATGTCAAAATTCTTCAAACCAAATTGTCAAAAAATTAACTGAAATTCGTGTTAAAAATCATCAACACAGTAGGGCAAATATCAAAAGTTTAACACCCCAAATTCACAAAGTTTACTATTTGAAGTCTTTGCTACTTCTGCCATCAAAATTGCACAAAAATTTTGGTCCTCCAAAAGTACAAGTGCAGCCCCAAACACAGTCTCACTGTCACAAGGGTATCACTGTAAATGACTGCAAGGTATTACTGGTCCATGTCAAGAGCCTGTAGAGGATGGTTGAGACCACAGACAGTGAAAGGAAGACAATGAACAAGAACAGTTCCAAGTGCTTGGCAAGAAAATACCTCAAGCTTTGCATAGACCAAAATACATTATGGCCATACTTCTTATTTGTTGACCCATGGTAAGTTAAGAGCACCAGAGCACTAAACTAATGTAACATTTAAGAAATAAGCCCATAAAACAAATTCATAGTGCACTTTTTTCCATAAGGAAGAAGCCAGGCATCAGAGATGCAGCCCTTCTCTCCAGTCGTGACTGAGGGGTGGACTGAGGAGTTGTGTTTCTCACCAAGTCTCTCCACCTGGCCTATGGCTGTCAATACAAGGCCTACCGAAGATGCTGCTGGAGAACCCAGGTACATAGTGAGTCTGGCCTTCATTCCAATCCATCAAATTAATTCTGTACTGCACTGTTATGTTAGCAAGAAGTTAATACTGAATCCTTTAGATTTTCAAAATGCTGATGTTCAAGATAACAGGTGGTCACCATTAGCTAGCCCAGGTATATATTTCACAAGGTACATGGCTATAGCATCACAGTGAAACAAAGTAACATTCTCACTGGAAAATGCAAAATTGAATAACATAAATTTACTTCTATAAACATGGCACCCTTATTCTTATGGGGAACAGTTGAACAAAAGACAAAGTAATTAGTAGTAAGTATCATGATGGAGTTCTGAATGGGGAACTCAACTTGAGCATCTACTTATCTAAATAATAGTGATATCTAGGATAGAAATATTTCCTAGGAAGAAAGAAAATTAGGGGCAAAAGGAGAAACTTTTTTTTGACTCTTCATAAAAAAAGCAGCCACTGTAGCCTGAGGGAAGCCTGCCCATGACAGAGTAATGTGGGATTAGATCCTTAGAGTAACCATTGGCATTGTGGTTCTCACTGCGTGATGGTTTCTTTGCCAGACATGAATGCAACATGCCACATCAGTGTCATAGACACAGACAGCCCTGCTATCACCCAAAATGTCCCAAAGACATTCTCAGTGACTGGTTAGCTTAAGAATTTGCACTTTTCAAACTTATTTTTAAAATATCAGTGGTACATCACATGCTTAGAACTTTGTTGATTAATATTTTCAGGAACTCATGGAAGACTAGACCAGTTTATGTATTTTGCATGGAAGATGGTAAGATATCAGAAGACTTATTCCATCACATGCGGGTGGCCACATTAATAACCACTTCATGTCCAGGTCTCATCTGTAGGTATCAGAAAATTAATGGTATAATTTTGGTCAAGAGAATCAGTAAGATATTTATCTCTGGCAGTAAAAGGTAATGTTGTTAGAGTGTAAAATTAGGACTTGAGGCAATAAACTGATTCCAAGCTCCTGTTGTCCATTTCCTTTGGTGATCAAGTCACAGTCTTTAAATCCAGGGGGTAGAAGCTTAAAGAGGACATAGTTTAATCAGTCTGGGTGTCAGGTGGGGGCAGGAGGAGAAACACTCCACTCTTCAAAGAGGAGAGAATTGTCCTGGAACTCCTGACTTTGCTGTCCCTCTCTGTCCTCCACATGATTTCCAGCAAAGCAGACAGCACCAAGATCAGTGAGATTGTAGTGCTGTGAGCTGAAAATTTTTTCCACGGATTTTTCACGTTTGAACAACACACCCTGCTTTGTACCTCCCCACAAAACATCAAAGTCACAGTAGGTGCCTTTCTAACATGACTGCCTTTCCTGCACATGTTCCTGAGTATCAGAAGTGAGAATCTGTGCCCGTTGAGATCAGTAGCAGACAAGACTGTTCCTAAACCTTCCCTTCATGGAACCCCGTGGTGATACCTGTGGTCTGCTTTTAGAGACCCTGCCTTGTAACCTAAATGCCACTGCTAAATTTTAATATCACAGTGGGGTCCTTTCCCCAACATAGTCCACACTTGTGACTACTTTAATGTTGCATTTACAACTCTTCTTGAGCAAATTAACTTCTGCAGACATACTTTTCTTCACCTAGAGACTTTTTCCTTTGCATAGAGCATCACATCACAATGAGTAGAGTGGTGTGCTTATAACTCCTATGAATAGTAAGTGCACATTTGGATAAATGGTACTGCTTCGAAACTGTAAGTTACAAGGCATACATTCATTTTCATAATTGCTTTCTAGAGAGATGCTATGAATACACAAAATGAGAATATCAAGTATTTATCATTTTGTTGCCTTCATTGTTTTTTTAATGTACAAAGCACGTTCTAAGGAGAGGACAAGTTTGATTTTGTTAGCACATCAAGCGAACAATGTGTTCTGAACAAAGCAATAACAATTAGAAGGACCCAAGTATATGATGCCACAGTGAGTAGTAAAATAAACAAAATCTTATTTTATATTCAGGCTTTGCAGTGGACTATAGAGTTTAATTATTTTATTCATTAACATTTTACAAAATCGAGGACATTTGCTCTTATTTTAGGATTTTTGATGAAGCCATTTATCTAACAAAGCAAAATTATGAATGGTCACTTGAATATTTTTTTTTAAAAATTAAACTGCATTAAGTTGAGAGGGAAATGCACTGCTTTTCTAAACTGGATCCAAACTTCTCATAGTAGAATAATCCAATATCCTCAAAGTAATTATGTTGCTCATTTTTTTTACCTGTGAAGGAACCCTCTTACACTGTTGGTGGGAATGTAGACTAGTACAACCACTCTGGAAAAAAATTTGGAGGCTACTTAAAAAGCTAGACATCGATCTACCATTTGATCCAGCAATACCACTCTTGGGGATATACCCAAAAGACTGTTACTCCAGAGGCACCTGCACACCCATGTTTATTGTGGCACTATTCACAATAGCCAACTTATGGAAACAGCCAAGATGCCCCAGCACTGACGAATGGATTAAGAAAATGTGGTATCTATACACAATGGAATTTTATGCAGCCATGAAGAAGAACGAAATGTTATCATTCGCTGGTAAATGGATGGAATTGGAGAACATCTTTCTGAGTGAGGTTAGCCTGGCTCAAAAAACCAAAAATCGTATGTTCTCCCTCATATGTGGACATTAGATCAAGGGCAAACACAACAAGGGGATTGGACTATGAGCACATGATAAAAGCGAGAGCACACAAGGGAGGGGTGAGGATAGGTAAGACACCTAAAAAACTAGCTAGCATTTGTTGCCCTTAATGCAGAGAAACTAAAGCAGATACCCTAAAGCAACTGAGGCCAATAGGAAAAGGGGAACAGGTACTAGAGAAAAGGTTAGATCAAAAAGAATTAACCTAGAAGGTAACACCCACGCACAGGAAATCAATGTGAGTCAATGCCCTGTATAGCTATCCTTATCTCAACCAGCAAAAACCCTGTTCCTTCCTATTATTGCTTATACTCTCTCTACAACAAAATTAGAAATAAGGGCAAAATAGTTTCTGCTGGGTATTGAGGGGGGGGAGCGGGTGGGGGTGGAGTGGGTGGTAAGGGAGGGGGTGGGGGCAGGGGGGAGAAATGAACCAAGCCTTGTATGCACATATGAATAATAAAAGAAAAAGGAAAAAAAATAAATTAAAAAAAGTAAAATAAAATAAAAATTAAACTGCATTAAGTTGAGAGGGATATGCACTGCTTTTCTAAACTGGATCAAAACTCCTCATAGTAGAATAATCCAATATCCTCAAAGTAATTATGTTGCTCATTTTTTTTACCTGTGAAGAAAAATTCTCAAAATTTAGAGAATAATTTTCCAATAAGAACATATACACCCAACTTTGTTAATTGTTTACTTTTTAAGCAATTATTCAATATATAGGCCTAGCCTTGAGACATTTGTTGTTGGAACTTGGGGAAATCACCTAATTTTGCATATGCACCAGTGTTTTCTATGTACAGTCATCCTCTACAGAGGGTCCTCACACCTGCTTTGCCCTCTCTATAGGCTGACTGAGGAATGAATGAAGCAACTTGTTCAATGTGTAGAAACTCTGAGCACTTTTAAAAGTAAGTATATTCTTGAGAGAACAAGAAGTCATTTTTCCTATGTCATTTATAGAAGTAAAATGTTTAAATAAATTTCAGAACAACTCATGCTGTTGTATCTAAAAATCCCAACCATGTGTTTCAGGATTACTCTTAAGTAGAAGCTGCAAATTCTAAGACTGAACAAGTAAACAAGCATATGTAAATTTGTTACTTATTCATGAAATCACGTAAATAGATCAAAAGTTGGAAAAATTGTCAAGCTGAATATTTCATTGTAACAAAAGTCTAAACACAAACAAGAAAGCATTTCCTTGATTTGGTTGATAATGGATTCCTTGAACCAGTCTGAGTGTTGTTCAAAGTAGGAGATAAACCTCAGAATCCAGAAAGTTGAGGAGAATTACAACAGTTACAATAGATTTTATATGAATTACAGTGGCAAGAGAACAAGGGAAAGGGTTGGTGGATGAGGCACTAGGGACCAAGAAAGCAAATCAAGGAATGTTTGGGAGAAATAAAATAAAAGCAAGAAATTAAAGTGAGGGAGGGAAAAAGAACTTTTGTCTGTGGACTTGGGACACATAATAGAAGTTAAGAGAATATGTCACCTGATTTGGAACACATCCAGAAGTAAGAGTATGTACAGAAGGACATCAGTGTCAATGCCATGTCATCATATCAAGGCTGTGTGCCTGGGTCCTGGGTCGCCACTGATGACTTGGCCTATAGATATGGTTAGA
Source organism: Castor canadensis (assembly GCF_047511655.1). NCBI lineage: Eukaryota > Metazoa > Chordata > Mammalia > Rodentia > Castoridae > Castor > Castor canadensis. The sequence goes on from NC_133388.1 coordinate 110,857,190, forward strand.
TCTGTAGACATAAGTGGAAAAGGAGAACTGTAGCTGAGTGAATTAACATACTCCTTATAAAGAAGGAGCCAAGTTTAAAGAGCAGTGGATTTTATAAACTCTAAAATAAATTGAAAATAAATTGTTGTAAGACTATACTGATACAAAGGAAAATAAAGAAATAAATTTAAGAAACAAAACAGTCCATTCCTGAGCTAAGCATGGATACTGACAATCAAAATGACATCTTACTGTGACTTTGCTATTAGATTGTCTTCAATAGCACTACTTTTCAGAAATTGTCCAGCTCAAGCACGTGTCTGATTATTCATTTCAGGAACATCAGGAAAGACTCATCAATGTTTTCAATCACAGGCATCAATAGAAAGTTTAAGCCTTTAGATTTCTGGAATCCTTTCCTCACTATCTTCACTTTGGTATTTACACCCATCCTGGATTGTTTTATAACCCTATTTTGAAAGTCATATGTTCCCAATTCTCAACGAACAAAAATACTTCTCCCCCTCTCTGAGACACTGGTAAAATCCTGCATTATGGTTTTCTTCCCTAATTTGATAAGAAATAAAGATGGATTTGTCTTATCAGCATATCATTTTTATGATATTTGGGGAGCCAAGTTTATAAATGTCTAGAAATAACAGAACCCCCCCAAAATCCCCTCAATAATAATGCTTCACTGTAGAACAAAACTTATGGAATCAAATTTCATGACAATTTTTCATTTCTTCATCTTGGAAAAAAGACAGTTATGAAAATATTAGTCTTAATTTATCTGAACTGGTTAAACAACCTTAAATAACCTGCTTTATTAAGTAAGAAATATATTGAAATAAAATTTCAGCCATCTTGCATCTTTAAGAGTTAAGAACTATAGAAAATATAAACACCGATTTATGGCTAGATGGAGACTCATTTTTAAATATTTATTTTTAAGAAAGACTTAGTTCCTCAGCATGATATATTCATTTTGCCAGGCTCCTCCCAATTCCCTATAATTTTTTAAATAAGAAAATACTTTATTATAATGACCTTTAGAAACAAGGTAGGAGTAAGCCTGTGTGTGTGTGTGTGTGTGTGTGTGTGTGTGCATGCTTGTGTGCAAGCACATGTGTTAAATCTTAGGTGGTTCTTAAATTTATATCCACTTAAAGATACAACCTTAAAATAGTTCACCAAATAAAATAAATACAGATAAATAATAAATGATTGATAATATTAACATACTATTAATAAAGTCAGAGATTAATTAGACAAGCAATAATCATCAACAATCAGAGAAATTGAAACATTATGTTCAGGCTCTTAGATTTTGGAGAAGATACATTCTGCATAGAAATGGAATTTACAACAATACCTCTAGGCCTCTAGAGAGGTTTTCTACAGCTGAACACAGTTGTGATTCTCAGTGTCAAAAAGTAAAGGTCTCTAAACAAACAGCAATAGAATTAAAAATTAACAGCAAAGTGTAGCTACACCAGTTCAAGACATTGTCACCTCCATAGATGGTATCATATTAAATAATCCTTGAGTCAGCAGAAAGATGAAGGGGTTGAACAGACCAAATTAAAGCACACCCACAGAGGGAATTACACTGAGACACCCATTTGAACATCAACCCAAATATTAATAACAAAAAACAGGACAATAAAATAGGTACAGTGGGTTGGGGGGTTAGTAGGTGGGGGAAAAGCTGAATGAAGGAGATTAAGGTGATGGTATGTGGTAGATGGACTTCATATTCCTATGTGAAACAGAACTAAGAAACCTCTTGCAATTGCTTTAAATGGGGTGGAGAGGAGGTTAAAGTGGAGAAATGATGAGGGCAATGTAACTAATGTACAATATAAGTCTCATCAGAATTCGCTATGAATCCCCCTGTGTAATGAATATAATTAAAAATGTATAAAAAAAGAAATATAAACACAGAATAGCACTTACAATAGTACAAGTTAAAATGTTACTTTGAGAAAAATAGTGTGGAATGCCATTATTAGGAAATTTTTAAATGAATACATTAAACCTAAATATACAATTTTGGTAAAAGAAAACTAGACAATATTTATAAGAAATAAGAAAAAGTAGCAATGACTAAAATCAGTAAACTGGAAATCAAGGAAGACAATGTATGAGAAGAACAAAGCTATAGCCACATTCTCTGAAAAGTTAAATAATATAAACATTTCACAGCATTAAGCATTAATTAAGAGAAAAAAGTGAAAATGACTCTAGCAGAGATATATACAGTGAAACAATAGTAAAAATTAAATTTAACTACATAAAAGGCAGTTTGGAAACACCAAAATTAGTGCAGGAAGAAAATTTAAGTAGACCAATAACAAAGCTATACAAAAATGAAATAATAGTAAAGAGGCTTCCTTCCAAATTTTTATTTTATCCCTCCCCAAAACTATTTTTTACCTTTTGTGTTTTCCTCCTAGAAAATATACAGAAAAGAGCTGTTTGTATTGTTTTAAAATGTTAACATAATCTTTATTCCTAATCCATATAAAGCTAGAAGGACAATACAGGAAAATAAAAGTGGCGAATTTGTACATGTAAAATTCTAAATATTAACTTGGAAACTCTACAAGTATATTTAAAACATGCATAAGATCAAATAGGCCTCATTCCAATAAAAAACATTACTCAAGAATAGAAAAAATAATCACTGCATTCATCACACAGACATGTGAAAGGAGAAAATACTGTACAGTTGATGACACAGTGTTTGTTCACATTCACTAGAAAAAAGCACCTTAGCAAACTAGGAGCAGAAAGAAGTTTAATATAAGGACTTAAGCACTGGCACACCAGTGCTGGCACCTCCTCACTGTTGCTATAAGCTGTAACTCAGCATTTAAATGGTCTTCCATTTACTCTCAAATGGACTCAACCTGGAATGACAGAAGGCAAGGCAGGACAAAGAACCCTAGCCTCTCAACTACCTTGCAAACCATATATATTTACAAAGAATATATTTGCCTTGTCTATTTTGCCAGGAGTGTTGGGAGCCTGTCCTTGCTGCTTGGGCATCTGAAGAGCACTGTCATAGACCATCCCTGTTTCCATCTCTGTTTTGTACTGCAGGTGCTGCATGAAAGTGAGAAGCAACAGTGAAGAGCCCCAGTAAGAGAGCATGTCTGGCATGGACCAGAAATCTAAGGCCAGGTCTCTGCAACCTGAGCTAAAAGGGCTCAGGGTACCTGCTCTTCAACCAGTCATGATGCTGAACAGAGACCCTATGCTGCTTAAACTGCCATCTTTGTCTTTTTCCAACTTGTATTGACACTTTCTTGTTTCTGCTTAATTCTTGCTTTCTCCAACTGATGCATCTCCCATTGCTGTTCTACAGGTTTCTGTCCATTCATCAAAGACATCCTTGATTGCTCTTCTTCCCACATTTTAATCTTTTCCATCAACTCCTTTTCCAGTTCAGACCAGAAACAGGACTTGTTAATTCTTCAAAACTTTGGTATGAAGTTCAAATGAAATGGTATTCTAAAGAATGATTATTTCCTTCCCAGAGTATCATCAGCCTAACTTCAGGTGACTGGACCTCCCTGGACAAAGATCAGCGTGACTATGAATCAAAGTCTACACATCGTGCTTTCACAACACACACAAAGGTGGAAAAAAGTAAAAATACAGAGTCAAAATATTCTGAGTTTTATTTTGCTTTGTTTTTTACTGAGATATTGTTTTTTTAAATACCCCAGCCTAGTCTCAAAATAGCAATTCTCTTACTCCAGCTCCAGAGCGGTGGGATTGCAGGTATTTGCCACCACACCTGGATCAAATACTGAGATTTTGATGCCTAAAGTTGGAGCCAACACTGGGCAGATCAGTAACATTAAATAGGCAGGGTACATTATGAATAGGACTTTAGAATATGACTATTTGGGTATCAATGAGGAACCCAGATAGTAGCTGTGAAAAGGTGGGCAAGTTACTTCTCAGTTGTCTTATGTAAAGCAGACCTATATCTACCTATAGGGAAATTGTGATAATTATATGAATAAATGAAAACACTGGGAAATAGTCTCTGGCACAAGTCAACAAATGCTAGCTATTATTATTAAAAGAGAAACTAGTCACAAAGGCCACAGCACTTTGTCAAATGCTTGACTTATGTGATGGGCTGAATTGTTGCCCATAACTCATGTTGACGTCCTCACCCCCAGTACCTAAGAATGTGACTATTTGGAGATGGAGGTCGTTAAAAACGTGATTTAACTTAAAATGAGGTGGTTAAATAGACATGAATCTGATGTAACTGGTGGTGATTAGGAGAGAGACACAGAGTAAAAACAGACAGCAGAGGATGGCCATCTACAAGCCAAGCAGAAGGAACTCAGAAGAAATGCAATCCTGTCAATGACACCCAGAACTCGGACTTATAGCTTCCAGAGTTGAGAGAAAATAAACTTCTGTTTTAAGTCACTGAGTCTGAGGTACTTTCTTATAGCATCCTTAGCAAACTAATACCCTATGATTGTCAGTTGTTTACATGGAAGAGCCAATATAGAGTTATTATCCCCATCTAAGCAGAGAAGACAGATGTGGAAAAAATAACACAAAGCAAAGGACACACAGAAGTGAGGTATCTTTCAGTCAAGGCCTCTTGGCAGCAGTCCTCAATGATTTTCACTGAGTGATGTTTCAGGGCCCCATTTCCTGTTGTTCTCACTCAAGTCCCTGATTTACGTGGGATCACAATACAGCAACTCCTTAGTTACCTACACACATAATCACAGCCTGGACTATGATGTCCTGATACTGAGCTTTCGAGACAGTTCTTCTGTGGTAGTTATGTGATTCACAAACATGAAATGTCTGTGCATATTTCATATTTCTTATTCACATACATATGAAATTTTTATTTTAAAATTTTAAAAAGTCAGAGCAACTCAGTGGTACAGCAGTTCCCTAGCATGTGTGAGACTCTAGAGTTGAAATTCTGAATTCAATCCCTATTATAAATTTTTTAAAAATCAAAATCTTATAACTCCTTCATGCTCTTAACTAATATAAATTAAGCCAACATAGACTCATTATTCAATAGAGAAAAGGCTTTCAGTTCTTTTACAAACTGCTGCATACTATTGAGATTCCAGGCCAAAATTTCATGAGATATTACTTGACAAGTTTAGTGATGTTGCAATATTCTCAAGATGTAGACAACAGGCACCTTCATCTCCACATACCACACTTCCTTCAAAGCATGTGTCTGGACTGTGTTCTGATTCTTCCATACACAGAATGATCTGTCTCTTTATGTTGACATACTTATCATATCTAGATTCCTATAAAACAAAACTGTTACAGGATACTAGAGGGAGGCCAAATGGATATTCACAATTAAGTCAACAGATAAGTTCGCAAATAAATCAACTAATGGCCAACAGGACATGCCGTGTCTAGGAATTTGACCATTCTATGTACCAGGGCACTTTTGAAAGAGGTGAATTTGTTAGAAAACTTGCTTTGGCTTAAGTAGAGGGTGGTACATCTAACTCATATCGTAATCCTCATTTTAATAATGCTATGAACATTGCTTTATCAACAAAAATCAATTTACTATTCCCTTCTCTATTCCTATCAATTGAGAAAAGAGGGGAGTGTTTAGTTGTATGTTCTACAAATTTCTACAGTTTTATTTATCTTCATTAAAATAAGGACTCTTGTGTGGATTAAGGAAAATATACTGCTATATACTAAACTTCACACCTAATTTCATGTTGAAAGTTTAAAAAAACAAAAGATTAAAGAAAGAGAAATCTGATGTTCAAAGTCAACTATTTTAACTGGTAAATATTTTCTCCCACTCTATATGTGGTCTTTCAGTTTAGAAACCATTTCTTTTGTTATGCAGAAGCTTTTTAATTTTATGAAGTCCCATTTATTCATCCTTCCTCTTAGTTGCTGAGCTGCTGTGGTTCTATTGAGAAAGTCTTTGCTTGTACCTATTTGTTCCAGAGTGTAGTGACTGATAACCAGAATATACAGGGAACTTAAGAAACTAAACTCTCCTAAAATCAATGAACCAATTAAGAAATGGGCAACTGAACTAAACAGAACTTTTTCAAAAGAAGAAATTCAAATGGCCAAAAAACACATGAAGAAATGCTCACCATCTCTGGCCATAAAGGAAATGTAAATCAAAACCACACTAAGATTTCACCTTACCCCTGTTAGAATAGCCATCATTAAAAACACCACCAACAACATGTGTTGGCAAGGATGTGGGGAAAAAGGAACCCTAATCCACTGCTAGTGGGAATGCAAGCTGGTGCAACCACTCTGGAAAAAAAAATTTGGAGACTTCTTAAAAATCTAAACATAGACCTGCCATATGATCCAGTAATCCCACTCCTGGGGATATGCCCAAAGGAATGCAACACAGGTTACTCCAAAGGCACCTGCATACCCATGTTTATTGCAACAGTATTCACAATAGCCAAGTGTGGAAACAACAAAGATGCCCCACTACTAATGAATGGATCAAGAAGATGTGTTACTTATACACAATGGAATTTTACTCAGCCATGAGGAAAAATGAAATCTTATCATTTGCAGGTAAATGGATGGAACTGGAGAACATCATGCTGAGCAAGGTCAGCCAGGCTCAGAAGACCAAAAATTGTATGTTCTCCCTCATATATGGATTTTAGATCTAGGGCAAATGCAGCAATGTGGTTGTACTTGGATCACAAGATAAGGGGAGAGCACATAGGGAAGATATAGGAATAGGTAGAAAGCCCAAAACATGAAAACATTTGATGTCCTCTCTCCAAAGGAACTAATACAGAATCCTTAAAATGACAGGTTATCATGAACAGGGGATCAGGAACCAATGTAAAGATCAGTTAGAGTTGAATCAACATGGGTCATAACACATGGGTACACGAAAGCAATAGTAAGAATCTCTCTGTGTAGCTATCCTTAACTAGCAAAAACACTTTGTCTTCCTTATTATGCTTATGTCTTTTCTTCAACAAAATCAGTGATAAGGGCAGAACAGGACCTTCCTGGAGGTGAGGGGGAGGGGGGAAGGATGTGGGAGGAGGACAGGGTGGAGAAATGACCCAAACAATGTATGCACATGTGAATAAATGAACAAAAAATAAAATAAAATGAAAGGTAAAAAATATAAATAAATAAATAACAACACTCAAGGCTTGTAATATGGTAATTTATTCATATAAGTCACTGGACAAATGTTTGGTGACATAAGTTAATAAAATAATTTGTGAAAAAAAAACAAAAAAACCCCACCAAAATCAATTATTTTTTATTTCCTTTACACTGGTTCCAGCAAACTGTATCAATGTCAGGATCTTACTAGTTCCCTTCACTGCCAGGTATACATACCTTAACCCTTTAAATGGGGCCTCTCTCCTAGGCTGCTCCAGCTAGAGACCAGTAGTTGGTTATTCCTGTACCGGTGAGAGGGACCTGAGACTCCTATCATTATGTTGTTAAATTTCCAAGCCACATATCCATCCTAACTTTTACAGTCCTCACACCATTTTCACTGAGGGATTTTTCAGGGTCCTCTGTCATTGTGTTCTCAAACAAATCCCTTATTTTCAGTGGACCACAATACAGCAACCCCTCAGTTACCTACAGACATAATCATGAGCTGCTCTGACCTGAACTATGAGTTCCTGACACTCAGCTTTTGAGGAATTTCTTCTATGGTAGCTATTTGGTTCAGTAGTCTGCAGAATCTGTGTATGAAAAGAACCATGCAGGATGGGTTTTTTGGGTAATTTTTCCTCATGTCACTAGTCACTTTTGCGTCCTTAAGTAATCCTTTTATTTTCTTTCAGATAAAGAACTGAACAGTACCATATGTGCCAACCCTTTCCTCAGAGTTGATTAAATATGGAAATGTGTCCTACAAATCAAAACTATAACAAGAAGACACTTTTGATCACTTATTACTTGCTTTGCTTACCAACAGAGATACTCTGTACATACATGAAAAAATTTTACTGGAACCAATTATTCAGGCAGCATATCTTCCCCAGTCCTCATGTCAAGCACCCCTATAAGGAGACCCTCCATTTGTAGTTCTAACAAATGCCTCTTCCTAAATCTCACAATCAGTATGGATCTCCAGAGACCTCTGGTTTGCTACCAGTTCCTTTTGGTAGACACATATCCTTATGTAAGTCTCTTCACCAGGCTGTCATTTCTGTCAATTACTTTAAAGGAGCTCTTATAAGAGAGAAAACAGTCTAAAAAAGTATGGGACCACAGGGGCCAAAGTCCCTATCATCAACACAAAACCCTTAAAATTTTTAAATTGTAAGAAAAAACCTTAAAAAGAGGAAGAGCCTGTTGATATACTAGTGTGGGTAAACAGATGTCACTTGTGTCTGATAGCTTAGGTGAGACACCAACATCCCTGCTCCTGTCCCACTGCAAGGGGACCAGCACTACTCAGTGTGCTTTCATACTTTTCATTACAACCTCAGTTTCTTGTAATATCTGGTTGACTGGATTGTGCATAAATTTCCAACTATCTCAAAGACGGTTTGTGGACTTCTGAAGATACTCCATAGACTCCTCTAACCCCACCTTTCAAAAGCAAAAGCAAACAAACAACAAAAAAACCTTTTTTCCTACTAGATCAATCACTGCCTCAAGATTAAAAGCAGTATTTTAAGTAACTAAATAGATTAGTTTTTCAGTGGCCTTAAGGCTAAAACAATTTGAAAACAAGTATCTAGACTGGGATGGTGAGTCACACTTATACTCTCAGCACTCAGGAGGCAGGGGCAGGAAGATTGAGAGTTTAAGTTCAGCTTGAGCCACATAGAGAGACCTTGTCTCAAAAACTCAAAAAGAACACAAGTATCCAACTTAGTTCACCTTTACTTCTCTCTGTTCTCCTCCCAACTGCCCACTACCAAAACTCAATTATCACATTTATATCATGGAAGTTTGATATTCTGGATAAATCTAAGACTTTTATCACTGATTATATAAATGGCAGTATAATATAAAGTTACAAATGATTTTATTACAGAAAACCCAGAGGAAGAGTCAGTAAGATAAATTCATCACATTAAAGTTTGCTGGTGAGAAGCTCCTACAAAACTGATGGCAATTTATTACTGTTTTTGTTCTTATTCGTATAGTCCAGCCAATAACCAAAAGAATAGCCAAAACCAAAAAGGCAACCTCAAGTGCTGGTGAAGATGAAAGAAAAACCTGGACTTTCACACAGTGCTGGGATGGTATATAACATGGCACAATCTTTTTAAAAATGTAGGCAAGCCACGTATGATGTTGCAGGCCTGAAATCTCAGCTACTTGGAAGGTGGAAGAAAGAGAACTGGGTGTTCCATAACAGCCAGGGCAAAGTTAATGAGACTCTCTCCTAAAACAAAATTAAAGCTAGGAACTGATGGTTCCCCCCTGTAATCCTAGCAACTCAGGAGTCTGAGATTAGAAAGACTGTGGTTAGAAGTCAGTCCAGGCAAATAAGTTAGCAAGACCCCATCTCAACTAATATTTGGGTGCTGTGGCCCATGCCTGTCATTCCAGCTATGCAGGAGACTGAGTTAAGAAGGATCATGGTTCCAGGCCAGCCTGGGCAAAAAGTTTGTGAGATATGCTCTCAATAGAAAAAGATGGATGTGGGGAATCACACCTCTCATCCCAGCTTCTGTGAAAGTCATAAATAGGAAGATAATGGTGCAGGCCAGTCCAGGTGAAAAACATGACCTATTTCGCAAAAAAACTGCAGGTGTGACTCAGGTTGCACAGTACCTGCCCAGCAAGTGCAAATCTCTGAGTTCAAATACCAGTATCACAAAAACAAACAAGCAAACAAAAAACACTGGGAGCATAACACACCCACACAAAAACAAAACAAAACAAACTTTTAGGCTTTAGGAAGTATCCACAAAAACCACACCCAGGAGTTTTACTTCTCTGTATGTAACTGGAAGAAATGCACACATATTTTCACCAAAGACACATAAGAGTGGTCAGGGGAGGATGGCTCACACAGCATGGAAATTTAGACAGCCTAGATGTCCATCAAGAGAATGAGTCAGGTGTACATTTCTACAACACCTAACGCAACAATGAAAATGAAAAAATCACACACGATATGGCCAAAGCTCAAAATATTATGTTGAACTATGCCAATTGAAAGAGTTCAACACAAATGCTATACATGGTATGATTCCATATGGTCAAATTCTAGAAAAAGCAAAGCTGTAAGTATGCAAACTAGCTTTCGGAGATCAGAGAAGGGATAAACTGCAAAAGGGCACAGGGCACTTCAGGGTGATGGAAAATACCTAGACCTTCATGACAAGCATCCAATAGCATGTAACAGAAACTCCCCTTTTAAAATGAGTCAGTTTTATTCTGTGTAAGTTATACCTCAAATGTTAACTTTTAAAAAGGAAGAGAAATAAATAACAAAACTATAGAAGGGGAGGTAAAAAAGCCAGCAGAATGGGCAAAAGAAGCCAGACAATTATGTGTGTATCAGTATGTGATTCCTTTGATGTAAAATTCAAAACCAGGCAAAACTAAACTGTGCTTTTAAAAGTCAGGATAGAGATCACTTTTGCCCCAGGGAGTGATGACTAGGAGAGACCACAAAGAAGGCTTCTGGTGTATTAACACAGGTATACTGACTGACTGTGCACACTTCTATATGTACCAAATTGTCCACTTACAAGACCTTTACTTTAACCAAATAATTATTTCTTTATAGTACTACTACTGGGGCTTGAACTCAGTTTACACCTTGACCCACTCCACCAGTCCTTTTTAGTGATTTGTTTTTTGAGCTAGGATCTCTCAAATTATTTGTCTGGGCTGGCTTCGAACTGCCATCCTCTTGATCTCTGCCTGCTGAGTAGCAAGGACTATAGGTGTGAGCCACCAACGCCCAGCACCAAAAGAATTATTATTTATACTAAATACAATTTTGACTTGAATTTTTATTTTATCTTTGTTTTTTTAGTTTGAAAATTTTAACTATGAGTCTGCTTACATAACATTTAAAGAACAGACTTTTATCCCCTTTTTTTTTAGGTACAGCATGATTGCAGACTGCTTCAGCATGAGAGAGACTGGAGACTGGATGTGCTTTACCACCCTCCATCTAGGAGGCCAGAAACAAGTGTGTGCTTCCAAGAATGATAGACTAGAGGCTCTCATTTTCCATTTCTGTCTCAGAGCAGTCAGAGATTATGAGTCACCAGACTGGATCTCCATCACTTTCTCCAAACACCTTGAAACATTCCCCCCCAAAACTTAATATATTCACATTCAAACATTTCTCTAGCCATAAAATCCCAGTTTAAATATTGCCTTCCCTTGAAGAAAAATTTTTGTACAAAGACTAGTTACCTCTAGTGGATGGCCAGTTCAATTTCCAGATTATTTAGTGTTTAAAAGAGGCATGGTTGCACACATCTATAATCCCAGCATTCAGGTGGAAGGAGGATTGCAAATTCCAGGATATCTGGGCTAAGTAGTGGGACTCTGCCTCAAGAAAACAAAACAAAGCAACTTTCACTGTACTCAACTTTATAAATTTTAACAAGAAATTCAGACATGTAATACAGTTGAAGCACTTTCTTAGGCAAACACTCCTCTTCCACTTTACTCTGATAACAAAGGGACACACATGATACAATCCTGAAATTAACATTTCATTAAAATTATCATTTCTTTAAAATTAACTTTCACCTCACAGTCTCAAGGGCCCAACCCTCCTAGCTAATCTATACATGACAGCCAGGTTCCCATGACAACAAAATCCATCAGACCTCTAAGAACTCCCCAATCCCCTCCTCAAAGGATTCCCACCCTCCTCAGGGAACAGTAGAGCCACCTTCAAAGGAAAGATCTTCTAAAACCTCTCCTGGTTTGTCTTTTTGTCCTCCTACAAAAGCTACAGCCAAGGGAACTTCTGAGCATTCCCTGGATGGTGCCCCTGCCTAACTAGTGCAGCTCCTGTTTCTTGATCCCTCCTGCTTTCACACACTTCACTCCTTCCATCTGCCACAGCCTCCTCTGGAGAGCTGTGAGCATGTCTCTCACCATCACCACGTTTACCATCTTCATTGTGCCAGACCTTGATGTACAGTCGTATATTAGATGTAAAAGTAATGGCTTTGAATTCCTGACAAAGACTTCCTATGCTTCTAACTTCAAGATACTACTCTGGTTTCTGTACTCTCAGATAAGGGCCAGGTAACTTAGTAGCATATCTAGAAGATGAAGTGATCATTATCTATATATAAAAATACAATGGAATATTATTTGATAACAATCCCCTCCTACAACATAACTTCCACACTAACACTGACACAGAATTTTATGTGTTTTCTCTTGTCAACCCCTAAAACAGGAAACATTAAAATAACAGAGTAACAGTCAGTATCTACTTTAGTTCTGATTTTAACAAGAAGCAAGTTCTAGCCATAAACTCAAAGCAATTTTGAAAGTCTTTCTTTTTTATTTTTATTTTATACTAAATGAGAAATCTCTCTCTGTAAGATTACAAATTAACTCACAATACTAGCATAGTACTTAAAATCCTTTTTTTCAATAAAGTTTCCCTCTACATATGAAAATCCTCACAACTTAGTACCTCAACTAGAAGCAAATTCTAGCCCAAGTAGACAAGCGTATCATATAGAAAGGCACTGAAAATGCCTGCATGAGTTAACTGACTCCAGAAACTTAACAGGTTGAATCCTGGTTCTTTTATTTATTCTTAATAAAATTACACATGCAAATACACTTACCCCAGTGAATATGACCTCTTGGGCATCATGATCACAAGGATCAGGTGACAATCTCACAATAATATGTAGCTAAAATGTCCTTTGGTTCCTCCACCAGAAATAGCAGTGATACAAATTAAGAAAAGTTTAATTAGGGTTGATGAATTTTTTGCCAGCTGCCATGGTCATAAAATTAACACAATTTAATATACCCCAATAATATTAAAATAATATACATCAATAATATTAAATTTTAAGCTGTAAAAAGCTACAGGCAAAGCAAAAATAAGTTATGGAAGTGTTTTTATCCTATGTGAAAACAGGATAGCTAAGACCCAAAGTGGGATTAGATACCCCACTAGTTTTATTAAGAAAATTACTTCTCAGAGTGTTAGGTCCCTGGCATTCTTGGGGCAGGCGGAGAGTCTGGAGGCTAACACTGAAACCAGACTCCCTGATTTATGACCACTTGCTAAACTCCCCGTTTTTTTCCCTGCTTGCAAAATCTTGGGAACTTCTAGTTTCTTAACTAGCTAGGCATGTCGACCCATTCCATCTGGTGATCACAGATAATTGGAGACCAGGAACTCAGTCCCTCCCTCATGGCTTGGCCCCTCCTACAAAACCCACTACCCATTCCAGCCAAGCTGCTGCACTCTGATCCTGAGGGAGGCAGCCCAGCAGTCTTTTTTTTTTCTTTTATTATTCATATGTGCATACAAGGCTTGGGTCATTTCTCCCCCCCTGCCCCCATCCCCTCCCTTACCACCCACTCCACCCCCTCCCTCTACCCCCCACCCCCTCAATACCCAGCAGAAACTATTTTGCCCTTATTTCTAATTTTGTTGTAGAGAGAGTATAAGCAATAATACTAAGGAACAAGGTTTTTTTCTGGTTGAGAAAAGGATAGCTATACAGAGCATTGACTCACATTGATTTCCTGTGCATGTGTGTTACCTTCTAGGTTAATTCTTTTTGATCTAACCTTTTCTCTAGTTCCTGGTCCCCTTTTCCTATTGTCCTTAGTTGCTTTTAAGGTATCTGCTTTAGTTTCTCTGCGTTAAGGGCAACAAATGCTAGCTAATTTTTTAGGTGTCTTACCTATCCTCACCCCTCCCTTGTGTGCTAAAGCTTTTATCATGTGCTCAAAGTCCAATCCCATTGTTGTGTTTGCCCTTGATCTAATGTCCACATATGAGGGAGAACATATGATTTTTGGTCTTTTGGGCCAGGCTAACATCACTCAGAATGATGTTCTCCAATTCCATCCATTTACCAGCGAATGATAACATTTCATTCTTCTTCATGGCTGCATAAAATTCCATTGTGTATAGATACCACATTTTCTTAATCCATTCATTGGTGGTGGGGCATCTTGGCTGTTTCCATAAGTTGGCTATTGTGAATAGTGCCGCAACACCAACAACAGGTGTTGGCGAGGATGTGGGGGAAAAGGAACCCTCATTCACTGTGGGAATGTAAACTAGTACAACCACTCTGGAAAAAAATTTGGAGGCTACTTAAAAAGCTAGACATTGATCTACCATTTGATCCAGCAATACAACTCTTGGGGATATACCCAAAAGACTGTGACACAGGTTACTCCAGAGGTACCTGCACACCCATGTTTATCCCAGCAGTCTTTATTTCAATAAATCTTTTCTTTCTACATATGGTGTGGTCTTTGTTCAGCATTTCCTTACACAGAGGACTACTAGCAATAACTTAAAAGTCACAGGATTTAGCAGTGCTCTATATTCCTCTAAATTAATCTGTTCTATAATCTGTAAACCCTGTCTGCCTCACCATCTCCTGACAATCCTATACCACCATCTTCAGCAAATTCTAAAAAGGAAGACTATTAAGTTTAACCATAAAAACTTTAGGTCAACATGACTTAAGGCAATGGACTACATTTTCTACTCAAGAAAAATATACATAGGAACACTTATGAAACTTCAGAGCTAAAGGAAGATTTAGTAGTAAATTTTTAAAAAGAACTTAATTGAAGTGAACAAACTGGTACACACTACAAATTGCTCTCCTCAGATACCTCATACTCAAACTATAAGTAATCATCCCATAAGAGATATGAGGAGATAAGTCAGAACAAAGAAGAGAGTGTAGTTGGGTAACTCCAAGTGTGGTTGATCAAAAGCACTTGGTCTATGTCTCTGAGATTTCATATAAAATAACCATTTTGAACTAGTAACAGACTATAAACATTATCCCACATAACTTCATGCCCCTATCATCAAAACCACTTAGTTTCAAAGTAAAATATATGTCATAGAAACATTCCTAAGGTGCTATAATATAAACTTAAAAGTATAAAAAAGCAAAGATCAAAATGAGAATCCAGTATGTGTACAGATTTAGCTCTAGAAGGAGCCATCAGTGCCAAGAATGAGCACCTGAGGGGCCTGGGAATCATGGCCTTGGGGAAGTTTTCAGGCCTAAGTGGGCCCCCCCTGTATGCCTGATTACTACTTCCAGGCCCTGTCCTTGGGGTGAGGCAGGATAGATGATAGATGATAGATAGATCAATAGATAGACAATTAAAATGGTCATTATCAGGAACTGGAACAGAACTAGGAAGCAAAAACTGAAAAGTTAGAGCAGTATGTTCTCCCATCACCCTGCATTCTTGTAGATGTTAAGTTGCAAACTCTTTCAATATGTAGAAAATTAAAGAAAGGGCATGCCTACACCTATTATCCCTGTGTTTTAGCTAAGCCTGGGCCATATCTCTAGGTTTTTTTAATAAAAACAAAAACCATCTTAGTCATATTTCTAGTAATAAACCCACCTGGACATGGTAACTCTTTATCTCTAATGAGGAAGGTTTGTTAGGTGAAGTGACCAGCTATCTAGAGAGTGACTCATCATGACCCCTCCCTCCAGATAAATACCCGAGAAAAGATCCACCATTTGGAGTCTTTTTCACTCCCAGTTTCCTGCCTGGAAACAGGAAATGGATATTTCTCCTTATCCTATTTCTCCCTATTTTATCCTAACTTGCTAAATATTCACCTCTTGAGGGGATACTCATTTTTTATTGTGGATTTCAAGTCTGTGATTTGAAGAGAAAGTGGAAAGTTGTGGGACACCTTGGTCCCTTCCCCTTCCTCTGTCAAAGTAAATGGGGAAGCTAAATCAAGGAATTTGTGCATTTCTCCTTATTGGGGAAAATTCTGCTTGGCTTTTTGTTCTCCTCTTTGGGGGTTCATGACCCACCAGCCTCACAAGCCCTTGCAGTCCATTCACACAATACATTAACTGCTTACTTTCCTTTATACTTTAAACATTAGTATGAAATAACCCTTATGGTGTTTAAAGTCTCATAATAATGTCTAGTTGGATAACCATGTGCAAGAGAGCATGGAGTTTCTCCCCTCCCTCCTAACTCCCCTGCATGAGCCTGTAAATGTCTGGGAGTGCTTTCTCTAGACCAGTGGTTCTCAAGGCTTGGCAGAATCATCATTGGTTAGAAATTCAGGTTCTGAACATGAGATCACACTGCTGAATCTGGTACCCTGGGGGATCCAGTAGTCTGTGCCCTAACAACCTCTCAGTGAGGACCACTGGGATTCCCCAGTGACTCCATCTATGTTGCTCCAGTGCCAGACAAGGACTCCCAAGTCCCAAGATCAGCAAGGAACAGGATGCCACTACAGACCCTCAAATTAGACTTGTAGCAAAATTCCAAAGAAAGCTGTTTTCTTGTCTCTGGACTCTCTTGGGCTCAGTGGATGGCAGAGTGCCCTTAGCCTGGAGTGGAGGAGGGGTCACAACTCTGGCTGGCCAATGACTTTCTGTGCTGGACATGTCACTGTTCATTTCTGGTATCAAAATAGCAGGTTGCTATCTGGCTGTTTTTCCATGTGTCCAAGCAACACGCATGAGCCAAAATTTCTGTGCTTTGAGCTCTCTGAGGGCTTGCACTCTGGACAGAGAATCTTATGGGGAAAAACATCTGCTTTTTCAAAGGGCAAGTGTAAGACTCCAACATTTATAAAAATCCTCACTTCTCCCCTGAATTTTCCACTGCAGAACAAACCACCTCCCATCACCTGCAGCGTGTTTGTCTACTGAGGCAGAAAAAAGCTCTAGTACATAAATTCTCTTTGTAAAGACTGGAACACAACCTGAAATGAATATGTCAGCAAATCTTGTCAGCTCCACCTTCTGAATTTACCCACACTCCTACCACCATTATCACTTCCTGGAAGATTTCAACAGCCCTAGTGGGTGTCCCTTTTCCTGTTTCTTGCCTCAGTCACCTGTTGAAACCTCATTCACATCACACCCTTCTGCTCAGCCCTGCACAGCTTACCCTCACTGCGAGTATACAAGAATCCCTCCCATGACCCAGAAAGCCCTGTGGGATGTGATGCTGCTTACCTCCCAACTCTCACCTCCTCCCCCTCTCTCATTGGCTTAATCTATTGTAGCCTCTACTCTTCTTGTAAATTGTTGACAATCCCAGTTCACTCCTGCTCCAGGACCTTTTGCTGCTCTAGGACCTGTGCACTTACTGCTTGCTGAGCCTGAAGCATGTTTCATGTAAGTAGTCTTCTTTTGGAGCAAGAGTACATCTTTATCTGGGGAGCCATCTCAAGGATCACCCACTGGCCCACCCTACTCTATTTCTTACATCACCTTACATTGCCTTCTGTTTCCCTGCAGTAATATACCACAGTAATTTCCCACAGTAATTTCTCATTTCTCTTAAATGACACAGCCAACAGTCCTGAACTGAGTTAACCCCACCACCTCCAACAAGCACGTGTTAACAATGAATTCCTTCACACTTGCCCCAAAGACAACTCCTGAAAATAGCCCATATAGCCCTTTAAAATCCCAAGCCCATAAAAGGCAGCATTCTGGTCCCTCTGACTAGAGAATTCCTCAAGTTTATCACAAAATAAACCTGTCTCTGCTGTTGAGCTGAGCCTCATGTTTTTCTCTCCTTTCCTGGACAACTTTTTCCCAACACTCTCAAGCTCACTTCCTCATTTCCTTAGTCCTAGTAAATCTCCTCAGAAATACTTCCTCGCTCACTCCACATATAGCAGTATTCCTATGCTTCTCCAGCCACCTGATTCTATTTTTCTCTGTAGGACTTAGCATTACTGTAATTCCATACCTGATCTTAGTCAAAGGGCTCGAATGCAATTCCACTGTCCATTTATATGTGAGTTGTTTTTAAGATTTGTTTCTCCAACTAGAAGATAGAAGCCAGGAGATGAGGGCATTTTGCCTGTTGCCTTCACTGCTGACAACTTAACACAAAGTTCAGTGTTGGGTCTGCTGACACCTTAACACAAAGTTCAGTGTTGGGCCTGCAACTGAGCACATATGTGTGAGTGGATGGATGCATTATGGTTGGCCTGAGCTGGCCAGGATCTGTGCAATGCTAGGCACTATTCACTTGTTCTCTTCCCCTTCTCCTATAGACTGCACTCCGACAGTCCCTTACCTGGGCTTCTGGCAAGGAAGTGTTAGCAGAAAAATGGCCTTGAAAATTATCTCATTTTGTATGGGGACAAGTGAGAGGAGAAGTGAAATGGCAGAAATGTCCCTAGGAAAAAAATGACAGAATAACCTGGGGATATGAACGGATGATGGCAGAGTAACTTTGTTTTAAATAAAGGAGATAGGAAGGCATACTTAAAAGCAAAACATTTAGTGAGACTGAGAAACCAGCTTTGCACAAAGGTGCTGAGGCACAGTTTCTTTTCCTAAATAAGGAGAACAAGACAAAACCTTCCTAAGGGCAGACATCCAAAGGGATGAGAATAGACCCCTAATGGAAAGTAGCATAGCAAACTTTACCAAGGTAAACAAACAGGGGTCTCACCAGAATAATGGGCAGTATCATAAAATGTAGGCGGTATGTTTCAAAGACAGGATGAAGTAAAGAGATGCTCTTGGAATCTCCTGTCATGATAGGGATGGGGGGACAGCTGGGTGGTCCAATTTTGCAAGAAGTTAATAAAACAGCCAATTATAGCTACAGCTTCAGTAGAGGGGGTGGGGATGACTAAACTCATATCCCTACTTAATGTCATGAAGTTCAGCATCCTTTGGCTTGATTTTTTCATTAAATCCCACCCATCAGGGTGCTTTCCTATCATTTCAATAGACTTTGTTCTTGTTTTACTCTTAACTCCTGGTCTTGCTTTAACTCTTATCTGCTTGTCTCATGGTGCCTTCAATCATTGACTGCACCAGACCATGAACTCAGGGAACAAAATCCAGTCCAGTGTCAAGTTCTCCCACATTAGAATTCAAGCAAGGTGCAATGATTCAGTAAAGTAAAAGTAGTTTATTAGGAAAGGATACACATTCAACACACTGAAAGTGGATTGTCTCCAGAGTGAGACAATGAGGGTCTGATTTTAAGGTTGGAATATTTATTGAGAAACACTTAGCTTTCGTTGCCTTTGGCTACTGGGGTGATTTCCTGAGTTCTGGTCATTGTCTTGTTAAGAAAGACATTGAGTAATCTACAAATTCTTGCTCTAAATGACAGAGAATTTGTTGGAAATATGTGCTCTATCTAGCTCTTTGATCTGGGTTTTTGTTTTGTTAAATTTATTTGTGAAAACGTCCCAGCACCAGACATAATTGATGTTTCAGATGTGGATTATGCTTGGATAATCTTTGAAGCATCCTGTGATAGCCTTTGGGCTCTGACTACCTAATCTTAAATAGATATGAGTGGAGTTGGGAAGTTGAATTATAGTGACTTCATCCCGTCTTCCTCTTGTGGCCACCTCATATATCATATATCTTAACTGCTACCTAACAAAATCACCAGGCTCAACCCGGCAGGGCTCTCATTCTGCATTGCCCAGGATGGTTCTCAGCCTCCTTACACCTGGCACCTCCCTCTTGTTGGGTATGGGAACTTAAAGGACAGATGAGTAAATATCCCTTCCCCCATGGAGAGCACTATGGGCTCTGCACCCTGAGGAGGTCATAAATATGCAATTCTGTACCCTGAGGAGGAGATACAGGGTTTCATAAGAGGCAAGCAGACCAGCTCATCTAAGAGTGCCTGTGCACTCACAAATCCATGGCCAATGATAAGAACCCACCTAACCCTGACCCTAACATTTAAATATTTCATCAGATTAACATTTTCAATCAGTACTTAAAAATGTCAGTGCTTCCTCTGACATTTCTCTTACTTTTAACTTTTTATTTTCACATAAAAAGTAAAAAAGTAGTAAACATTCTACTTTATTTGTTAGACCGGAGTTAATGATGTACACAATTTCATGGAGTATTGTCTTATTTAGGACTATACAACAAAAAGGAAGATACATGGTTAAGAATCTGATGCATTTGTTCATTAATAACTCACTTAAGTAGAATGTTTCAACAAATCATTTGATCATTAATATTGGATCTTGACAAATCATAGGGCATAACTGCACATATGCCTACTCAAATGTGCATGATTTTATTCTAAAAAATTATAAGCCCCCCTTGTAATAGATTGAATGTTTATGTCCTCCTTCAACCATATGCAGAAATCCTAATCCTCAAGAAGACAGCATATTAGGAGATAGGGAATCTGGGAATTGATTAGGTAGGTCAAAGGGGTGGAAATTTCATGAATTAAATTAGTGTACTTATGAAAGAGACCTTAGAGAGATTCTTCACATCTTCTGCCATGTGAGATTGCAGTGAGAAGGAAGCCATCTATGAGGATTGAAGCTGTCACAGGAATTTGAAGATGCTGATGCCCTATGCTTGGTCTTCCTACCCTCCATAACTGTATGAAATTAATTTCTACTGTTATAAACAATCCAGTCTAAGGTATTTATGTTATAGCTGCCTGAGTGGCACTCTCACTATGCCCTCTCATGGACATATATCAATTATCAGGTGCAGAGATAAGATGTGTACATAAAATCCTTGTAAAACTTCTCAGTGTGGTGGTCTTTCCCTGCATTAAACAATGTCACTTTCCTGGTTATTAGTATCCAATCACAGCTGACAGCTCCTGTCAGAGAAGGCTGGAAACACTGCTTCCTTATAAGGAAGCATATAAACAGAGACTAGAGAATAATTCTTTGGATGGAAAAATGTAATTACTATGATGCAATGCAATAGTCAAGGAACATTTTGATGCAATATTTCTTAAATTGATTCATTGTGAAGAATTTGCTATCTATGACTGTTGTAATATTTAAGTAGTCTTTAAAATGTTAGTAGATATAACAGGTTATCAAGTGTTTTATTTATGAATCAACATTTAAGTAAAAATGACTGACCACTAAGCAAATACATCAGAATGAATTAACTTTCTGTATTCATTTATGTAATTTAAAAATAATGGATTGAACATAATTTATTTTACAAAGTAATGGCTACTTCTCAAGTCAAAAAAGAGATTTTTCTATCAAGATATTTCCCTGTTATTCTGAATACAATTTACTGTTATTTGCCTTTTCATTGTCACTTTTGAAATATAAAATGTATGTTTAGATCACATATTGCTAGTAGGAATGCAAATCAGTTTACTTAATAGCAATGAATGAAAATTTGATACATCTTATAAAACCTTATGTGCTTTCACCCCTTGACACAGAATTGTCAATTCTAGGAATGCAGATTCCTATAAACTGCAAAAAGATAAGTAAATAAATGTATGCAAGATAAGATTCTACCACTTTTTAAAATACAATATCAGATATAATTCAAATATCTATCAATAGAGTAATGGCTTAATAAAATATAATGTAGCCATAAAATGTAGTATACAAAGCTATAATGTAATAAAAAGCATTATGATAGGTTATCATGACAAAATATTGAAGGGATATTACTTTAAAATATTGAATAATATCTACATAATTTGAATATTGGTGCTCTGAATATCCAAGAAAAGGGTAGTTTAACATAACGTGTAAGCATAGCATGTATTTACTCTTGTTTTTATAGAAAAACTGCACTACACCTTCCCTAAAAGTTAAATTTTTTGCAATATATGTTTATTTATATACAAATAGATACATGTTTACATATAAATATATATGCAATACATATATATTTTCAATATATATTTTTGCACAAAAAATATATAAAAACCACGAGAAAATGAAAATTATCCATTAAAAAAAGAACATCAAATATAAATAATGCAGAAAAAAGGAATGCTTAGACAATTCAGTGTAATGTAAAATAGTTCAGCCAATACGGAAATCAGTATGGAGTTTCCTCAAAATACCAATAGAACTATCAAATGATCCTGTTATACCATTCAAAAGAATGTAAGTCAGCATACCATGGGGGCATTGGCACATCCATGTTTTATCAGCACAACACTATTCACAATGCCCCAAATGTGCAATTAATGCAGGTGTCCATCACCCAATGAATCTATAAAGAAAATGGAGTATCTATACACAATGGAGCATTCTTCAGCTGCAGAAAAATCGATCATGTTAAGTGAATTAAATCAGAATGAGAAAGAAAAATATCATATTTTTTTTTCATATGTGGACTCTAGACCTAAAACAAAAAGGAATTAAGAGTACAAAACTGGTGACTATTTGAGTATGGAAACCAGTGGAACCAGAGAAAGGGAAAAAGATGAATAAGATCAAAATACTCCATACACATGTATGAAAACATAATAATGAAACCTGCTAAAATTATTTTAAAATGAGAGGAGGAAGAAAAAGTAATTGAGGGAGTGAATTTTATCTAAGTACATTTTGTGCATATTTGAAAATAGCATAATAAAACCCTTCTGCATAATTAATATATGGCAGTAAAAAGAAAAGAAAAAAATATAATGCTAAAGTCAAGATAACTCAGATAAATTCCTCAAATTTAGCAACAAAAGGTAAATCATTAATGCTACTTATATAAGTTTAAATAGAGTGAAATAGAATAAAATGCAATGTATGTAAATTTGTGGCAAATCAGGACTGCATGTTAAACCCTTCACCCACAAGAAAAGTTGAAAACTCAATAAAGTAATAACACAGAACCCATCAGTGATTTTTAAGACAAACAGTAACCATTTAACCTAAAATTGAGGCAAAATAAGCACCGTTAGGATAAAGTAAAAGCACACACAGGTTTATTGATTCAGAGCTGGGAAGGAAAGTAGGAGCACTAAGCAAGCAGAAGCATATCCACTAAAATGCTTAATGAATTTCTCAAGGCCAAGAGTGGGCTAGTATATGAGTAGAGATCCTCTGAGAGATGGTGGAGCTTCCAGCACTGCCATGCTTTTCTCTAACTCAGCAAAATTTCTCACAAGAAAGATTTCTGGCAACTGGGGAGACCAGGAAGGTCGGTGGGGACTGCAGGCCTTGTTAAAGATGCCAGGCACTACTGCAGAGGAGCCATGAAGCCATACCCGGACCTTTCTGCCCTGTCTCCCCTAGGACAAAAAGTCTTAAGCCACTGGGAAAAAGACAGTGATCATTATGAGCAATCATAATAAATAGGCATAAGCTATTTAAAATCTTGGGAAAGAGAACTTTGTAAATATTCTCAAAGTAATAAAGTTTATAGCTAAAGGCAAGTAAAATGAGCAACTAAAATATTTTAAGCAATATTCATCTAAAACTAAAAACACTTTGGCTGCCCAGTAGGTTAAGATAGCTCTGTTGAAAGTATTAAATGACAACAGGAATTTTGGAACATCTTAAGTTAGAAATTCTGTTTTGGGGACAAAAATTATTAAAAAAATTATAAAAATGTCACTTTATGGCCTTCCTCTCCCACACCATAAGTTATCATTAGCAAAACATCAGAAAAATGTCAACAGGTAGCCTAAAATAGAAGGATTATAATCCAAGTCGACCTGGGCAAAAAGCAAAATCCTATCTCCAAAATAAGCGGAGAGAAAGGGCTGAAGGTATGGTTCAAGTGGTAGAGCACTGCCTAACTAGTGTGAAGTCCTGAATTCAAACTACAGTGGCACTCGCTCCCAAAAAACAGGACCAATATGTAAATTTGGTACAGATAATGATGAATCAACACTTGGAAAGAATGGAAAAACCACACAAGAAAAGTATTGATGAGGAGCAAAGAACAACTACCCAAGTCAGCAGATGAATTATCACATGATGAAAACAATTGTTTTCAAGTGCTATGGTTACATGATGAGCAAGAAGCAGTTCCTAAATGAGATTGTTAAAATGACCTTCAGCTGCAAAATTCTACAATAGATATGTTCTTATTGGAAAACTATTCTGCTCACAGTTGATGGATGAATTAGATGTGAAAAGTAAAATAAGCACCTTGGAGCAATTTCCTTCATCTTAACTAGAGCTTCATTTCTTTTCAAATAGCTTGTCATTAGAAGGAATAAAATTCACCCTAGAATGGATATACCAAAATAAAAATAAAACAAATTAGGCTTTCCAACCATGGCTACTCATCTCAAGAACAAAATGAACTTTCAGCTGCCAAGGCACTCAGATTTCCAAATTTGACCAAGGTGTGGGGCAAATTCCTTGTCTCACACAGAAGTTATGGGGCCCAGAATGCATGAAGGGCCGACAAAATTATGAATCCCAAATCTCTCCCACAAGTGCAGTCATCAGTTCTGTTTGTGTTTATGTCTCTCAACAGGATGAAGGAATTGATTACCCTTGATAACTTAAATGGTAGACTGATAAATCTAATCCTCCATTTCTATACAAGTAACTTCTGTTGAAAGTAACAAGGCTACCTCTTAACATTTTAAGCATAAAATTTCTAATTTATCACTCTTCAGATGAGCAGTAAGTCCGTATCTACTATCCCAGATGACTGTAGCAACTATTTCTTTGTAGTTACAAGCAAGGCTCTGAAAGAATCAGACAAAATTGTATTAAAACATTTTCTCTGCAACACTGTCAAGACTAGTGAGCTTCCAGAAGTCACTTAACCTCTCTGTGCCATAATGACCTCATATTTAAAAGTAAAGTGAAAGTACAATAATTTTGTGACGTGTTAAATAAAATACAACCAATAATCCAGATATATAACATGGCCATTATTATCCAATGGAAGCTCACATAGTTTTGCTACCATGCAGCCATTTAAAAAATGTGCAATTTATAATGTATCTTTTTATATTCTAAGGACCCAAGGTCAGTTGCCTTTATGATGTGACTTGAATGATGCTTGAAATGTTACAAGCTGCTAAAATTACACCGGGATATTCTCTTATAACAAAGGAAGTATATTGAGAGTGTGTAACATTTCAGTATTGAAAATTTGCTACTATGCTTCCACATGTTTATATTATCACTAGGTGATGTATGTGAGTTGGTTTTATTATCTTTTTTCTGCTGTGAAAAAACATAATCATTTTTCAAATGGGGGTGGGATCGTTAGTAATAAATGGATGTTGATAAGGCAGAAAGCAGAAGACAAAGTGAAAATCCATTAAAGAGATTCTAACTGTTCCACAGGATCTCCCTAAAAGCCTGGGAAATATAATGGGAAATTCTAAGATGTCCAGACAGAGATGATGTGGAAAGGGGCAAATAATTTCAATCCATGAAGTTCCATGGTGCTATCCTAAAAATACAGTGCAAGACACAACTGTGCTTTTGCAGTGCCCTGTGTGAAGAAGCTGCCAAGAGGCTTTTGCTCTGTGCTCAGTGCTTGGTGTCAGAACGGAGGCCTACACATCCTGCAGGACATTTCTTATAGTACTTCTCATGATTATCTCAGCTTGAAAGCTGTCAGACTGAATTGTTGGTCAGCTTTTGGGTTGCAATGACTTAACGTTTCTTTGGAATAAAAGGAATAGAACATTCTTATAATATCAGTAGGTCTTTACATTTGTTTTAAAAATGCTATGAATCACAGGTTATTCTGTATACATAAAAACATATCACCCTGGTAATGATTTAATAAATCTGTTTTAATTGCTAAAAGTAGTTGAGTAATTATAGCCTTTCTCTTGTCTTTTAAAGTGAGATAATTGCATTAGTAAATGAGCTAATTGCATTTAAATAAATCTCTTAATGTACCTGCCTTGATGGAGGAGAAGCAATTAGAAACAGTCAGCTAATGGATGGCAGGTACACACCTCCTCCTACTTCTCTACTTTTCCTCCTTGTGTTGTTTGTGCCCTACATTCAACTTAGTTTATCAGCATGAGTCAGATAAAGGAGTAGCAGGGATTTAAAGGTGGTTAAATCTCACCCTGCCACAAATGATAACTTATTTAATGACTTCCAAGATAACAGCAATTGTGATTAGTTTAATGAGTTCTTCTCTATTTACTCATGGCAGTTTCCAAATCTTTATTATTTTTATTATTTATACCTCCAAAAGCTCTAAAATACATTGTCTCTTATCCAATTCTGAAAAATGTCCTCCTTTCCAAGTAAGTAACCAGTATCCTGTTATTTCTTCCCAAGCTATATAACTCTGGAAGGTAGACAGAAGTTTCCAGTTTTCTCTGATTTATCAACAGCCTGTAATATATACCCCTTTATTATTCATTTCATGAACTTTCATTATTATATTTAGTCCACCTTTTATTCAAATAACAAAGTCATCTATCACTGATAATGTTTTCTCTTGCATATATCCTTTTTCTACTTAAATGATTTTTTTATTGTTATCTGTATGTAGATTGATACATAGCTGATAGGCTTTAAAAGTGACAAAATATTTTTAACACAAAACCCTAAATTGTAGTGATTTTAAGAAGTTTGGTATTAATCTTGTTCACCTACACCCTGAATATTGTGTCGATTGATATAAATTACCCAAGCATGGCAATTCACTTACTTGGGTAAGTGAAGGTATATATAGATAGCAAGTTGTTTTAGTAATTTTTTATATTGGGTAGAAGAGAATTAAATGTTTCCAGTTGGAAAATTAAGCACAATAGCAGGAGGCAGTCCACCAGAGGCTAACATGAAAACTG
Source organism: Castor canadensis (assembly GCF_047511655.1). NCBI lineage: Eukaryota > Metazoa > Chordata > Mammalia > Rodentia > Castoridae > Castor > Castor canadensis. Next base: position 110,883,878 of record NC_133388.1, read on the forward strand.
TGGAATTCAATAATCAGAGAATAAAATAATGTCCTGTTACTGGGGAAGGGATGAGGAGTTTCTGCAACTACCCAGTTTCCACACAATATTACAGGTCCATGAGATCCACAAACATGAAAAGCATTTCCAGGTGTCCCCCAAGGAGTCTCACGAGGTAGAAATTTTAGCAAGGATTTATTTTAGTGTAACAGAATAAAGTAAGGAGAAATTGGGGTAAGGGAATAGAAATATTTCCTGTACCCCACACAGGGAATGGGAGAGAAGACTTCATGATGGCAGTCAGCATGTATAGCGTTAGACTTTCTGAGTTTGGGAGTAGAGATCATCAAGTCAAAGTCTAGCAACCCTAATCAGTAGTAGATGAGTCTCGGTGGCCAAGATGGGTGCACTGATATATGAAGATGTCATCTAGCCCCACACTGTTTCCCAAGTTCTAATCCCAGCTAACTGTGCTTCTTAGATTTTAAGTCTCCTGCTTGTCTGCTTGTAATGCCTGCTTCATAATTAATTTTTTATTAATTCATATACTGGATAAAATAGCACCAAAAATACCTTTGTTGTGAGATAATAACTTAGGAAAAATAATACCATTCAATGGAAACATTCAAAAAAATTCTTAGTATATATACCAAAAATATGTAAAAATTATTGCTGCACTATTTATAAAGGCCAATGCCAACAACCCAAATGTGAACTAAGAGTAGAAATCCATGAAATATTGTGGTTTTTCATATTTGGGCTACTTTGCTATTCAAAGGAAAATAACACATCATTTTGTACACTACATTACTACATTTTCTGTTACAAGAAAATATCTAAAGCTGATATTTACATATAGCAAACTCTGTTTACATAATATCTAATAAATATGCCAATATTTCAGATGAAGCATAACCATATCATAGCAGAAATTTAGGTATTTATCTCTATTTTGGGAGATATTATGGATAGGAGAACATGACATTTGCATAATTATATTGTTTCACAGGTAATGTGACAAGGAGTGGCACTGTGTGTGGCCATTATCCTAGGAATTTTTAGTACTAAGCCAAAACTCATGTATCATACTAAGATTCATATCCATTGTGAAATATAATGGAGAGGAAGTGTTTTGATGAAGACACGTCTAAAAATAGACTCCCCACTTATTGAAACTTATATTTGAAATAACAGTATACAACTTATTATAGATCAATGTAAATTTATTAAGGAAGAACTGTAATACTCAGTAATTTGCTAACAAACAAGGTGAGAGTTAGATTAAATGAAAATGGCTAATATAAAAGTTATTTCCTACTAAAAAGTCAGTAGGAAAACAGAATTACTTTAGCAAATATCAGGGAAAATCTGACCACAGAGCAGGATGTTAAAGTTAGAGTGACATAGACTCAAGACTACCAGAGCTTGTGGTTCAGCTGGCTTTGGAAGGGAAAGTGTGGCCATTACTTAAGGTGCAGAGCCTTTCACAAGGCACCATGACCTTGCTCATCAGAATGCAAACTTCTCCCAGGCCTTATGGCTTACATGGGCTACTAGTGACAAGGCCCTGCCTTGTTCATTTACTAATGGGGACAGTACAATTGTGTTAATTTGGGGATCCCTTGTGTGGATTTTTAGACCTCTTTGTAGCATGGTTCCTTTCTCCCTCTGGCTCTGTAATTAAATTCCATATCCCTCCTCTTCTCTGACTCTTCCTGTAACACTCCTTCTGACTAAGACCTTGGAGGTCTCTGCTATGACCCTCTCTGTGCCTTCTCCTTGTGCAGAATTCACCAGCCAGAGTAGCAATTGCACCCTTGGCTCTGCTCACTCTTCTGCCCTGTTCCCCACATCACCACCCTGTATTGTGCTTCATCTGATGTCCAAAAACAGGTTTTTCATGTATTTTATCCACTGGACTGGTTGTTTACAGTGGGAAAAAATTTAATTCGATCATGGTGAGAACCAGAAACACTTAAGTATTTTAAAGATGAGAGAATTAAAACTAGAGGCCTGCTTATGAATTTAAAATGAGGTGTGTTATGGCAAAATGCATTGCAGTTCCCATGGCATCGGTATTTGGTGCTTGTTTATTTGGTGTTTTTCACTGATCTGATTAAAGTAAAAGAGTCAAGTTACTTTATCATTCTTTTGCAAAATTATAAAAAAAGTAGTAATATGGAGTGTGTTAATATTTGATGTTAGGGTTATATACAGATACACATATAGAACTACTATTTGAACAGGGCTCCATTGAAAACTTAGAAGGAATTTTGCATTTTGAGTAGAATCTTTTAAACTTAAAAGAAATGCAATTTTATTGCACAAATACAGGATAAATTTCTGACCTGATAATTGAATGTATTCTTTTAAAATTACTGACATTCCCAAAGAAAGAGCAAGTTAATTTGTTTATCATCATCATGTTTATTATCACCATCACTAATGTTGAAACTGTATTTTCCAAATCAAATAACACGGGAAATAGTGAGTAAGAAAATCCTGGATACAGATGGTAGTCTGTATGTAGGCAATTTAGCTTTATTCTGATTATATTAAAGCTTAGATTTCTTCTTCATTCTCTCTGAGAAACACCAAACTCTGATACTCTTAATTTTGCTCTAACATCTGAGATATTATTCCATTAGTTATGAAGGGCAGTTCCCGTATCTCAGGGGTCATGTTAGTCATGTATGCTACTTAGGTTTGAAACATTCACCCAAATTAGTGTCCTATAATTCTTAAAGGAATATTTTGAAATCTGCTGTATGCATTTTTCTAAATGGCTTATTTCTGATTGGTCAGATCTTCTTCTTCTTGTGTCCAGCAAAACATCAGCTAGTTCATTCAATAAATAGTGCTTGACTATCCATTTTATTTCACGTATGTGGGTCATAGTTTTGGGTCTGGAGACCTAAGACAGATGAGTGAGTATCCCATCCTCCTGGAGAGCCATATCATTCCTGCATCCTGAGGAGATGGAGGCCTGCATTCCTGCATCCTAAAGAAGGATACAGAGTTTGACAGATCTGCCACAGGGCTAATGAGCAGAATGCTCTCAAGATTTTTCCCCTCCCACAGTAAAGGTGCTAACCAAACCAGATCATCTAAGAAAGCCCTTGAAATACACGGCCAATGAGAACCCCTCCCCAACCCAGTTAAAATGTCCATAAAAACCCCAGCCTTCACTTGAGCAGGGAGTTATAGGCTTCCAGGCTCTACTGCACTTCTCTAGCTGTAGCTTTTCCTTTCTCTCTAATAAATCCTACTTTATATACGGGCTTTGGGTCATCATTCAGCTGCATCACAAGCCAGTTCTCTGGCCTGTGAAGGCAAGGACCCTCAACCTAGGCCTGCAACACTTTGACAACACCAGCATGTAACAATAGCAAAAACAAAAAGATAAAGACCTTATTTTCAAAGAGCTCAAAATCTTGTTGAGGATATGAAAACATAAGACCAAAATGAAGTAAAAACCAAAGTGCTCTCTGGTAGAGCGAAGGAAGGAAATAATTTTCATTCTGTTTGCTATTTTAACTTTATGTCACCTAAAAAGTCTGTGGGAAGCATTAGCAATCTCTCCTCTTTTGACAGAGAATTCTGATCACCTTTCACATTTTTCATGTTCCCAGATGTCCTACTTAACTTAATTGTCCTTTTTTTTGACCTCAATTTTTCCTGAAGGAGCCCTAAATATTCTATATTTTGTGTCTGGCAGACTGCAATTAACAAAAAGATAAATTTAAAGGCAACAAGATGCATTAATATGCAGATGATACAAATTAGTTTCACCTTCATGATGAAAGTCTTTAATTCCAGAATCTTTCTGACTCCAAATAATTTTGAGAAATATTTGCATTATCTCCATACTTGCTTTGCAATGATGAAGAAACACAAGGCGACAAGCTCATATACGACTTCTACTTTATTTTCATGTCAGAAATTTGTAAAATCTAAATATTTAATTGATTAAGTAGACATATTTATGCATATGGTGACCATTTTCCAAGCTAGACAATGGAACCCTAACTGACATGCATATACTATTAAATAGCATGTTAATAATAGATCTTTAAGAATTACTAGAATGGAAAAGAATACATCTTTTTTCTTATTCAGAAGTCTATTTCATTGACAAGCACAGTGACAAATATTCTAGAGCTATAATCTCCACAAAATGTACTAATGGAATAACAATTGTTAAATTTTTTAAGGCAGGGTTTCACTATGTAGAGCAGGCTGGCCTTGAACTCTATATCCTCCTGTCTCAGCCTCCTAATGACTGGGATAATAAGCAGGTACCATCATGCCCAAGATTAAACAAATCTTTAAAATTTAATGAACTGTATCAAATTGCTCTATCCCAATGGCTCCATAATGTTTTTTTTAAACATTAATTTATTGGCACAGAAAGGTTCTGGAAATAAAGAATAAGGTGATGTCTTGCCTTTGGGGAAGGATATAACATTTCAGATTCATCTTATACTGGTCCATAATGTTTTAATGGAAGATTCTATTTATCTGGTATTAAATCCAGACTGGCTATACATAATATAAATTCAGAAGTAATAAAAATAATAAAAGCTTTCCATGGTTTTCATATCATGATATCCATTTCAAGAGCAGTTCAATGAAGTTCTTAAAGATCAGGGCTAATTGATTATCAAATGATTTGTTTTTTTGTCCTTTAACTCCCTTTAATTCATTTTTACTTCTTTTAACCATCTTCAATTTTTACCCTATAATACTTGAAGGAAATATAAAAACCAAAGAAATTATTTAAACAGGTCTTGGAAATTTAAGCCATATTTTCTGATACAGGGTAAAATAAAGTCCTAGCTTCTATAGATGAAATCAGGAAGGCTTTGCAGGATCCTAATATGAGCCTCATTCATCATAAGTAGTAGAATTAAATTTTATAGATTGGTTTTAAGGGCCAGGAAAAAATGAATGCTATATTTTTTCTAGATCAATAATTATAACAATAAGGTCATTTTATTTAGTCCCAGGTGATGTTTACTAGTGATTTGTGACAGTTACTGTTTATTCTCATAGCAGTTTCAGAATATTTTACATATATATTATCAAAAGCATTGAATCAATCTGTTATGAATCAACCTATAGTGGCAAAGGTAGATTTCTAAATATTTTCTACATATAAGATCATGTCGTATCAATAGCAAACACTTCCCTTTTCAAGTTGGATACCTTTTATTTATTTTTCTTGCCTAATTATGGTGGGTAATACTATATTAAGTGGAAGTGGCAAAGTGTGCATCCTTGTGTTCTTTCTGATCCTAGAATATTAGATTTCAGTATCTCATCATTGAGTATGATGTTTGTTGTGGGTTTATCATAACTCCTAAAATTACCAAACTGTTGGAAGAAAAAAAAATCAGGTAAAGGTTTCACGACATTGGATTTGACAATGGTTTCTTGGATGCAATTCCCAAAGCACCAGCACCAACAAAGAAATGGTAAACTTGATTACATAAATGATACAATCCACATAGATAAGGAAGCCTGTATAACAAGAGTAAATATTTGCAAGTCATATATCTGAGGTGTTAACATCTAGAACATAAAAAAGAACTCCAACAAACCAATGACAAAAAAGTCAAACAACCCAATTCAGAAATTAGCAAAAGATTTGAATGAACATTTCTCCATAGAAGAAAAGCAATGATCAATACATGAAAAATATTCTGCATATTGATCTTGGGAAATGTAAATCAACACCACATTAAGATACTTCTCAGTCCCATTAGGATGGCTACTTAAAAATCATGTAAGAAATTTTAGTAAGAGTGTGGATTTGAACCCTTATACATGACTGGTAGGAATGTAAAATGATACAGACTTTATTGAAAGCAGTATGGTGGTTCTTCAAAAGTGATAAATTGATTTACTGTATGGCTCAGCTTTTTCACTCAAGGGAATATGCCCCAAATCACTAAAAGCAGGGTCATTAATTATATCTGTATACCTACAACCCCTGAAGTATTATTCACAACATTTGAAAGGTGGAGTCAACCAAAGCGTCCATCTGTGGATGAGCAGATAAACATGATGTGATACATAAATACAATGGAATACATTTCAGCTTTAAGCAATACTGAAATTCTGCCACGTGCTAAAATAAGGATGGGCCTTGAGGGCATTATTCTAAATGACATGATCCATATGGAAAAAAAAATACTGAAGTTATCTTACAGAGTGGAATCATACAGTAATTACACTTATAGATGGAAAAGTACAATTGCAGTTGACTCTAGCTAGGGAAGAAAGGAATGGGGAGTTGTTGCTTTATGGGTACCGAGCTTTAGTTTTCAAGATGAAAAGCTTAGAAGAATGGGTATGAAACAATATGAATATACTTAACACTAATGAAATTGACATTTAACATTACAATTTTTTTTTGGTGATTTTTGTTTTTTTTTAGTGACATTGGGGTTTGAACTCAGGACACTGTGCTTCCTCAGTAAGGGCTCTACCACTTCAGCCATGCTTCCATTTCTGAAATACACTTAGAAACATTTCAGTTTATAAAGTTTGTTGTGTACATTTTGCCACAACCTAAAATATTTAAATATATTTACTCTAATTTATTAATATACAGTCATGTTTCAAAATGAAAAATTCATATATTTTATAGCTGTTTAAAAAATTCTTTCAATGTTGACAAAGATGATTTCTGCTCCATGGTAAAATATAACTATAAAGTAATATGCTCATCCATTAATGACTTGTTAATGATTTCTATAGATCTCATAAATAAAAAATATCTTATGGAAAAATGATGAAAAATCTTAGATTTATTTACATCTCCATAAAGTTTTATTAAATAACTAATCATTAAGTAATTTATATTAATGGTAATTCACTTGTTTCTGTTTCCAATATTCAGTAGACTTTTAACAAATGGCTTCCATTATAGCAGCATATCATGCAATAATGCTAAGGAGATAAACAACATACATAAAATTTAATTCATATTCTAACTCACAGATTTGAAAGTGCTTAAACACATGATCAAGCACACACATACTCACTTAGCATTTAATTGAATAATGAGTTTTTTGAAACATATGTGTACCTGCGCAGCCCCTGGATGCAGCATTTCCAGGGAAACTGGACATTGTGCTGAACCCCTTCAAGTTTTAAACTCACTAATGCCCATCCATTGTGATAAAAACACTTTCTTGATATTTTTTCAGTACTGGGGTTTGAACTTAGGGCCTTGCACTTGCTAGGCAGTGCTACCTGCGGAAAACAAACCAACCCAGCACTTTCCTGATTTCTACTTCTCCCAGGTGAATCTTTCTGTCTTATGTAAACACAGTTGTCCTTATCCAGAGTAAGACAATGCCTATGGAAGAACATTAGACAGCTGGGTCTAGATTACTGCACTTTAGATTTTAATACTTTGATCTTGCAGGATACAGCCAGAACACCAACAGTGTTGTATTCCTCCTCATGCCAAGAAACAGCAATGTCATACAGAGAGCACAGGGCATTCAGAGTTCACTAAAAATATATCCTCCTTAAACTACCTTCTACTTTGAGAAAAAGAACCAGTGTTTTTCTAGTGCTATGGACAAAGTGAAGGCTTCCAGGATTTTCTTCAGGACCCAGAAGATGCCTTGGGTAAGGACTATAATTCATCTTGCACAGTCCTAAATTTGTCTCACTGAAGGCCAAGAGGCAGAGAGATCATTGGAGGCTGCATGCTTCCTTACAGGTAAAACATGAATGTCAAAGTGCTAGAAGCCACCAGATTAGGCATTCCAGAAACTTTGGGAGAAACTGGAAAAAAGTAACTGTTTTGACTATGATCTTTATTCTTGAGGACCACCTGTGAGACAGAAATTGTATAAATAATAACACATATGCATATGTTTGTACAATTTGTATATATGTGGACACTTTTGTAAGTGTATAAACAATTCTATAAGTACATGTATATATATTTACAATAATTCAAAAGACAATTTCTCACCTTGGTTCCATTGCTGAGATGTACCTGAGTTCCCAGAGCCCTCTTGTGATTTCTGTTTCTCTTTTTATTTCTCGGAGTAAAGACACAAAAAAGGCTGCAGAGAAGTAAAAACCAAAACAATGAGAGTTGCTGTTCACTTTCTACATAATTCCTTTCAACTGCTGGTGGTGAAGACTCGGCAAGCCTTGTTTTTGGGAGAACAAGGAAACCACTGCTGCCACCCATCATCTAAAGAGTGGTGACTTCCAGGTGGACAGTGCAGACTTCCTGCCAAAGACTGCTTGTCAGAGATTCTGAGAACACAAGAGCTCCTGAACTGCAGTGTCATCACCCCAGATGATGTTCACATACCAAATTGGAGCTTTGTTGACCCTGCAGTTGTAGGTTGCTATGAATCTGAGTGCCTCGGGCCCTTTCCACGCACTCATATTGTTCAGTTGTTTCTAGTGCATAACCCTGGGCACTGCAGAGATGCAAAGATGGTGACTCAAGGGTCAAACTGCAGGAGCTGGGGTATGTAAGTATGTACACAGAGTGAGAAGGCAAATGGGAGACTGTGTTCTTATTATCTAAAACAGTTTGCTTTAGAGCTTTTCTGAACTCAAGATTACAATTTTAAAGACCTATACATTGAACACCTGCTCACTTCTACTTCTGAAAATGTTTCTTTTCTAACAACAATGAATATTTTGTCTATTAGACAAATGATAACATAATTTGTAAATAAACGGGAAATCACAACTTTGTCCTGTCTCTGCCATTGTGTTCTCTCAGAGGGGATCTTAAAAATCAGGATAAAAATTTCTGTAATTGATCACCAAATGCTTTCCCTAGAAACACTGAAATGTAAATTGTTAGGAAAGAAAAAAAAATTTATTTCAGGGCATATCAAATAAATAACTATAGGAATTATAAACTCATGCTTAAAGCAGTACAAGTTTTCCAACCAAATAACAGACACAGCAATCTTACTGTGACAATATAAACATAAAACTATTAGTAATGTTTCATTCCTTTGTAATTATCATTATACAAAGAAGACTAAACAATTCTGTGTCAGGTATTTAAAGTTGATTTCTCATGCATTCTTTTTTTTTTTTTGCCTGCACTTAATATGAATGAAAATATAGGAAAATTGTTGCCAATAGGGAAAATGTTATATTAAATCAAGCATGATTAAACCAGAATAATTAAAATGAATTAATGCCAATAAGGGAACTTGTGAATCAGGCATTGTCACAATAAAGAAAACATGCTTCAAGGAGCATATCTCTCCTGTTCTTGAGGATATTCCTTACCACACTGCCATTGGACAAAAGAAGAGGATTCTGGGGAAGGTAAATCCACTAATTATCAGTTGTCCATGAGCCAGGATGAACAACAGGTTGAGGAAATTAAAGTCTACTAGGGATTTAGAATATAACCATCACTTTAATATTTTGGGAACAATTCCACTTCTCAAGAGTAATTTTCAAAAGTTCTTTCCCATCTCCAATGACCTACTTGAACTTAAATTGAATCAATATTTTTCAAACTTCATCTTCTTTTACCAAAGTACAACTTTCCTGTTATATTTTCTGAATGCTGCTTCAGGTGCAAATCTTATTGATCATCCAGAATTATCTGCATACTCACTGTCTCATCCAGCAGCACTTTCAACTCTCTGATCATCCCCCACTGCACACTTCTCTTTTATACACACCTTGCTTCATTCTTTGGCAACTATTCTCTATAATCTCCAAACCCACTCCCTTCCTCCCACCTCCTCATAGCACTGCCTCCATTTTACTGTTGTGTGAGAAAACTGGTCTTATTTTAAGTCCCCTTTAATCTTTCTTTCTGTTACCCATGCATCTCAGGATCTGAAGGGATACAATGTTCTCACATTGACCTGCTTGACCTCTGAAATATTACCCACTTCATAATCTTCCTAAACATTCCTGGTGGGATCATCCACAATTTTTGTTCTCGTCATTCTAAACAACAAAAATATTTAGGTGATTCTAAACATATCATTTAGAAAAATAGCAAGATATAACCAAAGAATTCTGAGGTTAATTTCAAGCAATTCAGTGTAATAACAACCCATGACATTTCTGTAATGGTGAGAGAATGGAAGACAAAAAGGATTCCAGGAATAATAGAAAGAGGTGGGGTCATTAAACAGAAATATCAAAGACAGAATGTGAGGAGCAGCTGGTGGAAGGTTTGGAATTAACATTTTGTTACTTATGCCCTTTCTGTCTGTTCTGGATGTGACCATGAGAGTGGGCTGCTGATGTGAAATGAAGGGACAACCAGAGAGGATGAGGAGGTCAAGCCCAGGGCTGTGAATGGGATGTCAGTGGCTGCTGATGACAGGGCCAGTGTTGTCAGGGGCTGGAGTGTAGTAGATGGGTACTAACATTTTATTTTATTTTTTTTTTTTGACAATGAGTTCTGTAGTGGGCAGAACAGTTTATCAAACATGATAAATACTGAGAAAGCTGAAAATCCTTAAATAGCCAGAGTTTTCAGTTATCTAGTTGAGGAAATTTCCTTCTTTTCTAGTTTTTCTGTTCCTACTGTGTTTGTTATCATGAAAGGGTGAAGGTTTTTCATAGGATTTTTCTGCATCAATTAATATGTCTGTGAGGATTTTCCTTTTCAGTCTGTTAAGGTAGCATATCAGATTTAGTGACCTTCATGTGTTAATTGACCCTGTACTCCTTGGATAAAGCCACTTGATCATAGTAACTAATCTTCTTTATATGTTGCAGGAATAAATCTGTTAGTAATTTCTTTTATTAGTAATACAGTGAGTTTGTCACTTCTTTCCCTGGGATGTTTTTGTCTGATTTTGGTATCTGAGTATTACTGGGATGGATTGGGAAGTGTTCCCTCCACTTCTGTTTCTGGGAACAGAAAAATTGAGACTAATTCATTAAATGTCTGGTACTATTTACCATGGACACTATCTCAGCCTGTAGCTTTTTCCTTGTGGGAAATTTCTCCATTGATAATTCAAACCCTTAAGTTACTCTCTTAGTTCTATTTACTAGTGCCATTCAGAATTTTTACATTGCCTGAGTTCATTTTGGGAGTTGGTGACTTCTTAAGAAGTTCTTTCTATTTAATTTGTTGGCATGTGTATGTTCATAATATTCTCCTAAAAGAATTATCATTTCTGTAAAGGTGACAATTGTCTAATTTTTGATACAACTTAAAAAGACTTTTTTATCTTTATTTCTTATCCATTTGAGCTAAAGGTTTGTCATTTGTGTTTCTAGTCTAAGAATTAACCTTTGGTTTTCATTGATTTCATCTCTTTCACTTATTTGCACCCCTACTATTTATTGTCTTTTTTCTGTTGCTTTGGATTTAGTTTGTTTGTTTTCCTCCAAGTTTTTGCACATGGAATACTCAGTTGTTGGACAAGAAGATCCAAGCACTCTCATAGTTCTACCTAGTTATAGGACTGCTCACGTCCTCTCTCTCCTCTCCTTTGATCTCTTGCCTATTTGTTCGCTCCATTGTTGAAATTGGAGTATTGATGTTCCCAACTATTGTTGCTTACATGAATTTTGGGAAATCTGTCTTTAGGTCCATAATGTTTATAATTGTTCTTTCTGATAATTTGTACATTTAGTTATAAAATATCTTTTTATGTTCAGGAATTTTTGTCTGAACGTCTATTTTTCTCTGACATCAGTAGAGTGACCACAGTTCTCATTTTGTTATTGTTTGTCTGCATATGTTTTCTGTGATTTACTTTGGACATATTGAAGCTTTAGTGAATATCCAGTGTCTAACCAGCATCTTAGGTATGCAACATACAACTGAACGGGATTTTAATCATTTTGGCAATCCCTACTTTTTGATTGAAGTGCTTTAATTCATTTACATTAATTATCAAATAAGTTTTAGTTGATATTTGTTTCTGTATATTTTAAGACTTTGTTTTTTTAGTTTATAATTATATTATTATATGCTTTTTGTTTTTGCTGTTAAATTGATCTTTTCAAACAAAATTTTATTACTGTAGTGTATTTTTTAGTTATTTTCTTAGTAGTTATACTAGAATTACAGTTAATTGTATAAGGTAAAAATAATGAATTTAGATTAATGCTAAATAATTTTGAAATTTTCATAAAAATAAATACTGATCCAGCATTAACTTTTCCCTACCTTACTTTTATGTGAATATTGTCATACAGATTATAACTTGTACACTATAAAACTGTCAAAGGTTTTCAATTTATGGCTTTGTGAAGTTTATTTTTAGTCAGAATAAGTAGACAATTTTAAACAAAACACACATGTTTCTCAAATATTTACTTACATATTTATCTTTACTGGTGTTCTTGAACTCTTCATGAAGGTTTGAATTGTTTTCTAGTGTCTTCTCTTTTCAGCATGGAGGACTGTCTTTACAATGTTTGGCTTTGTTGTTTTTTGTTTGTTTGGTTAATTTTTTTAATATACAAATGACATGCAGGAATTTTCAGGTGTTGGGGCTCTTGGGTCCACTCTGAGAATGAAAGCAGAGGTGGACTTGACCAACAGAGGTCAGAAAGATTTTCTTTATAGAGAAGAGAAGAAAAAGGCTGCACGGAGTCATGCAGCGGGACTTGGAAACTGATAGTACTATGGGTCAGGTTAGAAATTGGGTTTTTATAGCCTTTTTTTAGTTGCCCAAAGATAGAGTTGTCTTTGTGGTGCAAACAGATGTTTCCTGGGAAGGAGAAGAGTCTCCTTGGCCAATTATCACTTTTTGGGACTTCCTGCAGTCTGCCCTTCAAGTCGTCCCCCCTCTCAAAGATTGCCCTAAATGCTAGAAGGAATTGGGACTAGGAAGTCTATTCAGTGACTGCTTCCTGCTGACCATGTGATCAAGGGGCTGCAGCATCAGGTCTGTGATAGTCATTTTTATCTCCATTGGGGGCATCTGTAGTTTGATGGATTCTAGGCAACAGGAAATAAACTTGACAAGTAAGTGTAAAATGCAAGGCCCAAACACAAGTAAGAGAATAATGACAACTATAGGCCCCAGAAAGGGTAGGAACCAAGTCCTGGAGGGGAGCCAGTATTTTGTTTGGTCCCAACCTGGGTAGAAACCTGAGTTTCAAGAGGTTGCTCCTAGAGCCACTTAGCCTGTTGGAAAATAAAATCTGCAAGTTCCTGTACAATACCTGAAGTGTTTATATATGTTCAACAGGAAGTATTGGCATGGCACAATACCCCTCCTTGGTTAGCCAAAAGAAAATCTGGGTCTATCAGGTGCTCCATGAACATGCAGGCAAGGGACACCAAAGACCTTTGCATGTCCTTAATGGTAAGGCCTACCTGGTCTGAGGTGTCCTCTACCACTTTGGTTAGATTTTTTGCAGTTACATGATTGGCAATCACCCCATAGCTGATTCCAGCTGGGGCTGCAATCAATGCTGTTATCCCTAAAACTATTAGAGTAATCTCTCTTTTATCTCTATGGGAAGCTGTTCCTGTTCATTGGGAAAATTCAGTTTGTTGTATAATAGCAATGTTCCAAAAAGAGATATGTTCAGGATTAGGTATTTGTTGTGCAATTGCCTAATTTCCTCGAGTATGGTTTGAGTGTGAACATGGCAGTCCCCGTATCTGGTTCTTCTTCCATGACCTCCCTACAAAGAGATATCCCTCACCAAGGCAAAAAACACTTTGGGTGTTAGCCTGGACCTGAGAGGTGTCTCCTGGAAACAGGTAATTGGGGACATTAAGGGTACTGGTAAAAGATGGAGGCATGGGAGGGGGGAAGGTAATGTTTAGAGGTTTTTTTAACCTCGTGGTATGTTTTGTTAAGATACATTTGTGATGGGCAGTAGTATGTATGCAATAAGAGTTTTTACCAGAGAAATTTGAGGACTTAGCTTAGAGACAAAGTTCACATTACAAGCACTAGCACTAAGCACATTGAGGCCCATAAAAGATATTCATATAGCACCAGCTGGTTATAATATGATAGTCACCTTTAAGGGTGGTGAAATCAAATATGCCCTTTCTTTGGTATGTAGTCTCTAGACCCTCTATTGATGAATGTCAAACTGGTGTATAGCTGTCTGAAAGAGAAACATTAAACATCCAAATTCTTGTCTGAGAAAACAAAGCCAAGAATAAGACATGGCAGGCTGGTTCTTCCATGGGACCCCTGTAAGAAGAACCATGGCATAGGAGTTGTTTGGCCTGAATATCAGAGAAGGGAAAGGACCCTGAGTGAAATTTAATAAGACCTATGCCAGGAGGTGAGTGGCTACTGGTCTCTCATAGCAAACCCAGGAGTCCTTTAGTGGAGACTTTGGGAGGGAAAATGCTCCAGAGAGGTTTAAAAACTATTGGTCTTCCATTAAGTCTGTATTGTTCCTATATAGGGGTGTGAGTGTACCCAGAAAAAAGCCCCATAGCAATTTAGTTAGCAAATAAAGGAACAGGCTAATGTTGCCCTTTGAGTTCTAGTCCAGTTGGAAGGAGCTGTAGCAGCTAGTCCTATTCTCAATGTAATTACAAACAGAATGAGTAGATTGCTTAGGAGGTATTGGAGGTTTGGATCAAGAAGGCTCATGGAGGTAACTTATCTGTATCTGTAGGCATTTTCACTTTAAACAGCAATTTTAATCCACCCAGAGGTTCTCATGAGAAGGAGGCAGGCTTCAATTCTCGGTCCAGAGGTGGAGATGTGACATTCAAAGGGGGATTCCAACTCTTGACTCTTGAGTGATGGATCCAGGAATCCAGACCAGCCACTCAAAGTGCCATTGAGGTAGACAGAATAACTGGATATGGCCCTTCCCAAAGAGGGTGTTAACACCCCAGTTTGGATTTGGAGACTTTATTAGGACTAGGTTGTCCAGGCAAAAGAGAGGGGGTCCGTTTATATCTTCCCTGGGGGTGGCTTGTTTGATCTCTGAAAGTGTTTGCTGGAATTTAGCAAGCTGAGTGACACGGGATATTAACTGAGCTATTTCTTGATCAAGAAGGAGGTCATTGATTAGGGAGGGCCTGCCATATAGAGATTCTAAAGTGGTCAGTCCCTGCTTGCCCAGAGTGTTTCTGAGTCTGATGAGAGCAATAGGGAAGAGCTTGGTCCAGGGAGGTGGGTTTCTTGGGCCAATTAAAAAGGAGTGACAGAGGTGGAAATCTCCCCAGGAGCAGGATAGATGCTGAGTGAAATAATGCTCTAGGAACTTCTCAGATATGCCCCAAACAGTAATTTTCTTGAAGGACCTGGGTCCAGGAGAGAAAAGAATAGCTGAAATGCTGGCTCCAGTATCAATAAGGAGGCTGACCTTGTGCTTTTCAATAGTAAGTATTGCTTAGGACTCTTCTGCTTTTATGTTGGTTACAGTAGCCTACATGGGAGTCCCCGTATCCTATCATTGGGAGGTTCCCAAGGGAACCAAGGATGGTGTGCCTTCTAATGATTTCCCCAACAAATGGGGCAGGGTCCTGGAGGTGGTTTCCTCCAGGGGCACTCCCTTCTATAATGGTCTTCCTGTCCACATTGAAAACATGTCCCCCAGTTTGGACTCTGCCCAAGGGGAACCTCTCTGAGTGCTGTGATCAGAGCCTCCTGCCATTCTTCCTGTCTCTTTTCCTTTCTCTGGTCCTTCTTTTCTTTTTCTAAGTCCCTATTATAGTGTACAGATGTGGCTACATGGACCAATTTGTCTAGATCTTGGCTTTCTTCAGCCACCAACATTTGAAGATTTCTACAAATATCTGGGACTGTGTTAGAAATGTGTCTTTTAGGATGATCTCCTTCTCCTGTGATTCCAGTACAATGTTGGTATGCTTTTGTAAAGCATCCTTAAGTCTCTGTAGGAAAGCTACGGGGGCTTCTAAGGGTCCTTGCTGTACAGCTGTGACTTGGGAGTAATTAGTGGTTTTATCTTGGTTCTTCTTATTCTTCTCAAGAATGCAATGGATGAAGTGGTTACAGGTGCATTTATCCTTGTCATTCTCAAGGTCCCATGTAGGATCATATCTAGGCACTGCCTGATCTCCTGTGGGAATTTGGAATTGGGATTCTCTTTTAGGTATCCAGTGTCTGTCTTTCTTTCCCCTCTCCCTCCTACTCTTCCAAGGGCCTGATCTGAGATAGTCCTGTAGGGGCACATTTATTTAAGTGATAATCATGCCCAGCTGTGGCTGCCTGATCTAGTAATTGCTGTTTCACCAGGGAAGTGAGGGTCTGAGATAATAATAGGATTACATACTTTTAGCTAAGTTTAGAGTTTCCACTGTCTTCTCTGAATGCCTGGATATACTGATCTGGGTTTTCGGTGTAACTTTTTAAATCCTTTTTTATTTCATTAAGTTCACTTTTTCTAAAAGGAACATGAACCCTATCCCCTCCAGCAATTAACTGGAGAGGGTGGGACAATGTTGGGGCTGCGAGGTAGCTGGGTAAGGAGGTAAAGGGGAAGCTGATAAGGCATCAAGCAATTTCCTCAGGGTGGGATATATCCCCTGTGGTTCTCCTGGAGATTTGATTTCTGTCATGGGGGGACCCTCCCCCCTTTGACATTGCTAGAGGCCTTTGGGCATTAGATGGTTTTTTAGATTTTGGGTCCTCAGGGGAGTTTGGGGAATTTTGTAAAGGGTCACCATGGTCTAGGTATCTAGCTTGTATTTGCTCAGCCATGCTGGGTAGTCTCTTAAGAAAAATAATATAAAGAATATAAAAGTTGAATATTTGGGACTTTAGTCCACTTTCCCTCCTTTTTCCAGAACATATCTAATTGATGAATGGTATTATGATCCCTCCTTTTGGCCATTTTTCTCCATCTCCAAGAGGATATTGTGCCCAGGCCTGAGTGCAGTAAAACTTTAGTCTCTTTCTTGAAGAATTTCTGGATCAAGGTCTTTCCAATGTTTTAGTAAGCAGGCAAGGCGGGGGATCCTTCTGGGATCCTCAAAGTTTAATTTCCCTTCTAAAAAGGGAAGCAAGGGAAAATTGATCATCTTAGCAGGGGTTTTCTCCTTTTACCTAGGTGTCCCCAAGTAAGGAGATCCTCTATTAGGATAGGGTAACCCTCTCTCCTACACTCTCCCACCACTGCCATGTGTGGTTAGCATCATAGGGAAGACATTTAGGTACATCCAGCTGTAGCCACCTGGTTAGAATGACCCTGATCAATTTTTTTTGCCTATTCCTCTTATTTTGCCTGTTTGCCTTGCAACCCAGGTACCTTGGTTCTCCTCTACTAGGTGAAGGCTTCTAATATAAAAACAACCCTATCAGAGAGGGGCTCTAAAGTAACCAAAAGGGCTTGCATGGCCAGATGGAGGACCCCTGTGGAAACATGGATGACAACTCTTGATGTGGTAGACTTTTGTCCCCCTATATATTCTGTGAGACATATAAGTTTTCTATGAAAAGAGAGGGAGCATCTGAAGGCATTGTTTATTTTATTTTATTTTTTTGCTGTAGTAGGGGACAAAAACAGAGACCACTGAGGTTTCTATCCTCTTAACTCTTTTCTCCCCTAGGGACAGACTAGGGGAACCTTCTTAATCAGATCAACCAGATGCCTAAGAATAGTTATGCTGAAATTAGAGAGTAGCAATTTTTTGTGTACTCAGCTGAATTGGGGGCTGCAGAAGAGACATGGAATCTCCTGAAGACATGTTCTAAGGATGAGATTGTGAATGGGAGATGTAGGGATCTTTCCCAGACTCAGTTGAAGAAGGAAGCCCACTGCTGTCTAGGACAAAAGGGGGAGGCCACTTATCCTGATCTACTTGGGAAAGAAGAATTAGCTGAGGATTGGGGGAAAGAGAATTTCCAGGCTCAATGCATGAGGGATTATTAGTCATCACTGCTGTCCAGGTTGATCCTGCCAGAGGCAGTACTGGAGTGCTGAAAGTGAGGGGTGACCTCCACTCTTGGGCCATGGGAACTGTGAAGAAAGTATACAAATCTAATTGTCTGTTTTCTGTGGACATGGATGGAGG